>NC_081378.1:52269428-52441928 GCF_030684315.1 Stegostoma tigrinum
TTAGATCTTTCACACCCAGAGTGTTTTGAGTAGTATAAGTGGTTAATTAGCTATTATGCTGATGGTCAGTAGCTGATGTTATCTGTAGTATCTGGAACCCAAGAAAGATTCTGATGAAATCCTGTCTTGTGATTATTGTAAATGGCCAATAAATGTTTATTATGTCTGCTCTCACTCAGAGATATAGAATGCACTCAAAGATATCCTGTCAAATTCTTAATATCCTGCAGCAACTGTTGCAAAATGTATCAGTGCTCTAAAAGGTGAAAAGCCATCAGCTGAAAAGAACACTCACAAGAAACTATTCTAACAGAAAACAGAATTCTTATTGGAGTTCAGCCATCGCCGAACATAGGTGCATGGAAATTCTTTCTTTTTGTTGCTCTATCCTTTGCTCCGTTCATTTGTCCAGGCCTGGAGAAGAATTGCTATGGTTGTTCTCTCCACAAGTTGGCTGTCTTTCCATTCCTATTTCAAACATTTTCAATTATTTGATCAAAAGTGTACATAATACTTTCCTTAAGTGTAACAAATTCTGTTTCTTCAATTTATACAAGTGTTAATTTCATCACTGAAACTGATTTGAACCCCCAAGCTGCCCATGAAAATGTTACACCACTACAAGTTTCTCCAACCATTCCAGTCCAAATATGACAAATTAAAGTTATTTTGTGACAGTATAAGATGAATGATATCACATTGCCTTTAGGCAAAATGAAAATGAGGGGACTGTCTGAGAGACAACTGGTCCAATATCATTCCTTTACATTATGTCTCAAAGTTACAACAACTAACCACCCCCACAACCACACACACACACACACACACACACCCCGTGTGAGCAGATTTGCACTCAGTTCCTGGAGATTTTTCACTATGTTCCTTTAGTAAACACATGGACAATATAGTTCCAACAATCATTATCATACCTAGACACTACCACAAATGAAAACATATATGTCTTCTTTGTCTAACTTATTTTTTATTAGTATTTGTGTTTTGTCTGATCTGCCCCACTTTGTGACTTCATCCGTGTAAACAGCTGACCGGTTGGATCTCTCTCTTGTACCTACTAGCACTGAAATCTCCATCCTCTGAATGTCAGCATATATTGAGTCATCCACTAGAACTTGCTGACCAATTACAGATGTGGTTTTACACACATTTTATAGATACTGAGATTTTACACACAAGGTACATGTTTATGCACTTCATTCACGTGTCTATGTGGTAAAAAACATTTACCTCTATCCAGTGCAATTATACAACATTTCTATTTTATCAAACTTTGGAATGCTGAGATGAGTTCATTAGATATCAAACCTTACAACCTAGCCTCTCAGTTTGTGTTCAATAGTTGTGAGTGGGACTTTGACTTCAGTGAGGTTGCCGAGAATGTTCATTGACCCAGTGACACCAATGAGACCTGGCCCTTCTCTCCTTCATACATGGCTTACTCTGAAACCCTGTTCACAGTCTAGACATTGTCAAGTTCCAGTTCACCCTCAAGGATGAGGGTAAAGCAGTTGATGTGGTGTATACGGATTTCAGTAAAGCGTTTGATAAGGTTCCCCACAGTAGGCTATTGCAGAAAACTCGGAGGCATGGGATTGAGGGTGATTTAGTGGTTTGGATCAGAAGTTGGCTGGCTATAAGAAGACAGAGGGTGGTGTTTCATGAGAAATGTTCATCCTGGAGTTCAGTTACTAGTGGTGTACTGCCAGGATCTGTTTTGGAGCCACTGCTGTTTGTCATTTTTATAAATGACCTGGATAAGGGCATAGAAGGATGGGTTAGTAAATTTGCGGATGACACTTAAGTTGGTGGAGTTGTGGATAGTGCAGAAGGATGTTGCAGGTTACAGAGGGACGTGGATAAGCTGCAGAGCTGGCCTGAGAGGTGGCAAATGGAGTTTAATGCAGAAAAATGTGAAGTGATTGACTTTGGAAGGAGTAACAGGAATACAGAATACTGGTAAGATTCTTGGTAGTGTGGATGAGCAGAGAGATCTCAGTGTCCACGTGCATAGATCCCTGAAAGTTGCCACCCAGGTTGATAGGGTTGTTAAGAAGGCATACGGAGGAAATCCATGCAGACACATGGAAAATGTGCAAACTCCACACAGACAGTCGCCCGAGGCGGGAATCAAACCCGGGTCCCTGGTGCTGTGAGGCTGCAGTGCTAACCACTGAGCCACCATGCTGCCCTAAAGTGGCAGAATCTGAGATAACAAGGTGTAGAGCTGCATGAAAACAGCAGGCCAAGCAGCATCATAGGAGCAGGAGAGCCGACGTTTCAGGCCTAGACCCTTGAAGAAGGGTCTAGACCTGAAACGTCAGCTCTCCTGCTCCTATGATGCTGCTTGGCCTGCTGTTTTCATCCAGCTCTATACCTTGTTATCTCAGATTCTCCAGCATCTGCACTTCCTACTATCTCTCTCACAGGTGGGAGTATTGCCTACTGTAGTTGAAAAGCCAGTGGATTAAAGGAAGTATATTGTGGGATTTTTCCGGACTGTATGATAACATGGTCACAAAGCCACAGACTTTGGAGGAGGAAGGGTAAATCAAAGAATAAAGATAAGGAAGTTGAAGCATATTTGTCAGAGACTATGCTTGATCAAATAGTTGAGAAAAAACAAGAACAGGTGGAGGCTGAAGTGGATATTTTTAGTTCAGAGAAATTAACTAAGTTATGACAGAAAGATGGAAAACTGAAGCAGTTGTGTCAAAACGTGTACACAGAAGAGGTATCTAAATACATCCCAGAATGTTACTATCTTAAAAATGACATCTTGATGAGAAAATGAAGGCCATCACCTTTCAGGTGGATAAGAATTGGGCAGAAGTTCATCAAATTGTATTACTGATGGGTTGTCGAAAGAACATCGGGGGTAGCTCATGAATTTACCAGTAGCAAGAAAACTAAGCCAAAATACGAAAACATTTTTAGTGGCCAGGATTGCCTGGTTTATTTAATTTAACATGTCATACGTGTCAGGTAATTGGAAAACCTCAGGCAGCAATAAAACCAGCATCTTTAATACTCATTCCCGCATTTGCGGAACATTTTGCAAGGGTCTTAGTTGATTGTGTAGGCACCCTACCTAAAAGAAAAAGTGAGAATCACTATTTGTTGACTATAATGGATGTGTCTACTAGATTACCAGAGGGCATTCCATCACGCAGCATCATGACAAAAAGGATCATAGAAGAGTTACACAAATTTTTACTGGATACGACTACCCACAGAGATACAATAAGATTAGGGTCAAATTTTACATCAAAACTATTCAGTGAAGTTATGGATAGCTGAGGAGTAAAACAATTCGAATCCACCATGTAGCATCCAAACTTGCAAGGCGCATTAAAATGGTAGCATCAAACTTGAAAGACCATGTTGAGGACTTATAGTTAAGACTGTCTAGAGGATTGAGATATAGGAATCCAATTTGTACGTTTTGTATTTAGGGCTGCATCAAATGAATCTACCAAATTCAGTACATTTGAATTATTTTTTGGGCATGAGGTGAAAGGACCACTGAAATTAATTAAGAAGAATTAATTTATTACTTCTGAGATAATACGAACTGCAGATGCAGGAGAATCCAAGATAACAAGGTGTGCAGCTGGATGAACACAGCAGGCCAAGCAGCATCTTAGGAGCAGGAAAGCTGACATTTCGGGCCAAGACCCTTCATCAGAAATGGGGATGGGGTGGGGAAGAAGGTTCTAAAATAAATAAATAGAGAGGGGGAGGTGGATCAAAGACGGATAGAGGAGAAGATAGGTAGAGAGGAGACTGACAAGTTAAAGAGGCGGGGATGGAGCCAGTAAAAGTGAGTGTAGGTGGAGAGGTAGTGAGGAGATAGGTTAGTCCAGGGAGGACGGACAGGTCCAGGGGGTGGGATGAGGTTAGTAGGTTGGAGATGGGGGTGTGGTTTGAGGTGGGAGGAAGGTATAGGTGAGAGGAAGAACAGGTTCGGGAAGCGGGGTCAAGCTGGACTAGTTTTGGGATGCAGTAGGGGGACGGGAGATTTTGAAGCTGTGAAATCCACATTGATACCATTTGGCTGCAGGGTTCCCAAACGGAATATGAGTTGCTGTTCCTGCAACCTTCAGGTGGCCTCGTTGTGGCACTGCAGGAGGCCCAGGATAGACATGTAGTCTGAGGAATGGGATCGGAACTTGAAATTCTTTCCGACTGGGAGTTATAGTTGTTTGTTGCGAACCGAGCATAGGTGTTCTGCAAAGCAGTCCCCAAGCTTCCGCTTGGTTTCCCCGATGTACAGGAGGCCACAACGGGTATAGTGGATGCAGTATACCACATTGGCGGATGTGCAGGTGAACATCTGCTTGACGTGGAAAGTCTTCTTGGGGCCTGGGATGGAGATGAGGGCAGAAATGTGGGGGCAGGTGTAGCACTTCCTGCGGTTGCAGAGAAATGTGCCAGGTGTGATGGGGCTGGAGGGGAGTGTGGAGTGGACAAGGGAGTCACGGAGAGAGTGGTCCATCAAGAAAGCAGACAAGGGTGGGGAGGGATAAATGTCCTTGGTGGTGGGGTCAGATTGCAGATGGCAGAAGTGCTGGAGGATGATGTGTTGGATCCGGAGGTTGGTGGGGTGATGTGTGAGGACGAGGGGGGATTCTTTTTTGGTTGTTATTGTGGGGAGGGGATGTGAGGGATGAATTGTGGGAGACATGGTCGAGGGTGTTCTCGACTACTGCGGGGGAGAGGTTTCGGTCCTTGAAAAACAAGGACATCTGAGAAGTACAGGAGTGGAATGCCTCATCCTGGGAGCAGCTGCAGCGGAGGTAAGGAATTTGGTGGGATATTGTAGGTGGAGGGGCTTAGATTAGTTCACAGGTCGGTGCAACGTCGAGGGCCGAAGGGCCTGTTCTGCACTGTACTGTATTGTTCTATGTTCTATGAATTGGTAATAGGGCATGGCATTTTTGTAGGAAGGTGGGTGGGTGGAGGTGCATTCTAGGTCCCCCTCCACCTGGTCACATTTGGACATTGAGCAGATTTTCCGTCGCCTTCGCCTCCACACTTACTTCTTTAACAATGAGCCTAATCCTCCCTCTACTGACCCCTTCTCCCACCTCCATCACCAGCCCTCCTCCTGGACACTACCCCAATGCCTCCTTGACCTCTTCACCTCCAACTGCCGTCAAGACATCAACCACCTCAACCTCTCCAACCCTTTCACCCACTCCAACCTCTCCCCCACAGAACATGCAGCCCTCTGCTCCATCCGCTCCAATCACTCATCATAAAACCCACAGACAAGGGAGACACAGTTGTAGTGTGGCGCACTGACCTCAACATCGATGAGGCCAGGTGCCAACGCTCTGACACCTCCTCCTACCGGCCCCTTGATCATGACCCCACCCCCAACCACCAAACCATCATCTCCCAAACCATGCACAACCTCATCACCTCAGGTGACCTCCCACCCACAGCCTCCAACCTCATTGTTCCCCAACCCCGCACCGCCCGCTTCTATCTTCTTCCCGACAGCCACAAATCTGCCTGCCCTGGTCGATCCATCGTCTCTGCTTGCTCCTGCCCCATCGAACTCATCTCCACCTATCCGGACTCCATTTTCTCCCCCTTAGTCCAGGAACTCCCTACCTATGTCCATGACACCACCCACGCCCTCCACCTCCTCCAGAACTTCCAATACCCCAGTCCCGAAAACCTCATTTTTACTAAGGATGTCTAGTCCGTATACACCTGCATTCCCCATGCAGATGGCCTAAAGGCCCTCTGCTTCTCCTGTCCCGCAGACCTGACCAGTCGCCCTGCACTGACACCCTCATCCGCTCAGCCGAACTCGTCCTCACCCTCAACAACTTCTCTTTCAATTCCTCCCACTTCCTACAAAGGGGGTAGCCATGGATACCCACATGGGCCCAAGCTGCCTCTTTGTAGGATACGTGGAACAATCCCTCTTCCGTACCTACACTGGCCCTAAACACCATCTCTTCCTCCGTTACATTGATGATTGTATCAGTGCCGCCTCGTGCTCTCACAAGGAGCTCAAACAGTTCATCCACTTCACTAATACCTTCCACCCCAACCTTACGTTCACCTGAACTATCTCTAACACCTCCCTCACCTTCCTGGACCTCTCTGTCTCCATCTCGGGCAACCACCTAGTAACTGATATCCATTTCAAGCCCACCGACTCCCACAGCTACCTAGAATGAACCTCTTCCCACAAAAATGCCACCCCCTATTCCCAATTCCTCTGCCTCTGATCCCAGGATGAGGCATTCCACTCCCATACATCTCAGATGTCCTCATTTTTCAAGGACCGAAACCTTCAGCCCACAGTGGCCGAGAATGCCCTCGACCGTGTCTCCCCAATTTCCCGCAACTCATCCCTCACACTCTGTTCCCACAATAACCACCAAAAAAGAATCCCCCTCGTGCTCACATACCACCCCACCAACTTCCGGATCCAACGCATCATCCTCCAACACTTCCGCCATCTGCAATCTGAGCCCACCACCAAAGACATTTTCCCCTCCCCACCCTTGTCTGCTTTCCTGAGGGACCACTCTCTACGTGACTCCCTTGTCCGCTCCACACTCCCCTCCAGCCCCACCACACCCAGCACTTTTCTCTGCAACTGCAGAAAGTTCTACACCTGCCCCCACATTTCTGCCCTCATCCCCATCCCAGGCCCCAAAAAGACTTTCCACATCAGGCAGTGGAGGGATCCCCCGTGGTCATTCCCCTCAACAATAAGTATACCGTTTTGGATACTGTTGGGGGGGACGACTTACCAGGGAAAGCAGTAGGGCACAGGTCTCTGGCACACAGTCTGTCCCTGCTGCTCAGAAGGGAAGGGGGAAGAGGAGCAGAGCAGTAGTCATTGGGGACTCCACAGTTTGGGGGACAGATAGGAGGTAGAGACTCACGGTTGGTGTGTTGCCTCACAGGTGCCAGGGTTCGTGATGTCTCTGATCGTGTTTTTGGGATCCTTAAGGGGGAGGGGGGAGCAACCCCAAGTCGTGGTCCACATAGGCACCAACGACATAGGTAGGAAGAGAGATGGGGATTTAAGGCAGAAATTCAGGGAGCTAGGATGGAAGCTTAGAGCTAGGACGAACAGAGTTGTTGTCTCTGGTTTGTTGCCCGGGCCACATGCTGGTGAGGTGAAGAATAGGGAGAGAGAGGAGTTGAACACATGGCTACAGAGATAATGCAGGAGGGAGGGTTTTGGATTCTTGGATAACTGGGGCTCTTTCTGGGGTTGGTGGGACCTCTACAAGCAGGATGATCTTCACTTGAACCAGAGGGGTACCAATATCCTGGGGGGAAAATTCACTAAGGCTATTCGGGTGGGTTTAAACTAATTCAGCAGGGGGATGGGAACCAAAATTGTAGTTCGAGTGTTAAGAAGGTTGAGAGTAGGGAGGTCTGAAATAAAGTTTCAGTGACGCAAGATGGCACCGGCAAGCAAGAAGTTGGTTTGAAGTGTATCTACTTCAACGCCAGGAGCATCCCAAATAAGGTGGGTGAACGAGCAGCATGGGTTGGTACCTGGGACTTCGATGTTGTGGCCATTTCGGAGACATGGATAGAGCAGGGACAGGAATGGTTGCTGCAGGTTCCGGGATTTAAATGTTTCAGTAAGAACAGACAAGATAGTAAAAGAGGGGGAGGTGTGGCATTGTTGGTCAAGGACAGTATTACAGTTGCAGAAAGGATGTTTGGGGACTCGTCAACTGAGGTAAGAAACAGGAAAGGAGAGGTCACCCTGTTGGGAGTTTTCTATAGGCCTCCGAATAGTTCCAGATATGTAGAGGAAAGGATAGCAAAGATGATTCTCGATAGGAGTGAGAGAGACAGGATAGTTGTCATGGGGGACTTCAACTTTCCAAATATTGACTGGGAGCACTATAGTTCGAGTACTATAGATGGGTCAGTTTTTGTCCAGTGTGTGCATGAGGCCTTCCTGACACAGTATGGAAACAGGCCAACAAGGGGCGAAGCCACATTAGATTTGGTACTGGGTAATGAGCCCGGCCAGTTGTTAGATTTGGAAGTAGGTGAGCACTTTGGTGATAGCGATCATAATTCTGTTATGTTTACTTTAGTGATGGAAAGGGATAGGTGTATACCACTGGATAAAAGTTATAGCTGGGGGAAAGGCAATTACGATGAGATTAGGCAAGATTTAGGGAGCATAGGACGGGGAAGGAAACTGCAGGGGATGGGCACATTAGAAATGTGGAGCTTATTCAAGGAAAAGCTCCTGTGTGTCCTAGATAAGTATGTACCTGTCAGGCAGGGAGGAAGCTGTAGAGCGCAGGAGCCGTGGTTTACGAAGGAAGTGGAATCTCTGGTCAAGAGGAAGAAGGCTTATGTTCGGATGAGATGTGAAGGCTCAATTAGGGTGCTTGAGGGTTACAAGGGAGCCAGGAAAGACCGAAGAGAGAGCTCAGAAGAGCCAGGAGGAGACATGAGAATTTGTTGGCGGATAGGATCAGGGTAAACCCTAAGGCTTTCTGTAGGTAGATAAGGAATAAAAGAATGACGAGAGTAAGATTAGGGCCAATCAAAGATAGTAGTGGGAAGTTGTGTGTGGAGTCAGAGGAGATAGGGGAAGCACTAAATGAATATTTTTCGACAGTATTCACTCTAGAAAATGACAATGCTGTCAAGGAGAGTACTGAGATACAGGCTACTAGACGAGGTGGGATTGAGGTTCACAAGGAAGAGGTATTAGAAATCCTACAGATATGAAAATAGATAAGTCCCCTGGGCTGGATGGGATTTATCCTAGGATCCTCTGGGAAGCCAGGGAGGAGATTGCTGAGCTTTTGGCATTGATCTTTAACTCGTCATTGTCTACAGGAATAGTGCCAGATGACTGGAGGATAGCAAACGTGGTTCCCCTGTTCAAGAAGGGGAGTAGAGACAACCCTGGTAATTATAGACCAGTGAGCCTTACTTCAGTCGTTGGTAAAGTGTTGGAAAAGGTTATAAGAGATAGGATTTATAATCATCAAGAAAATAATCATTTGATTCGGGATAGTCAGCACGGTTTTGTAAAGGGTAGGTCGTGCCTCACAAACCTTATTGAGTTCTTTGAGAAGGTGACCAAATAGGTAGATGAGAGTAAACCCGTTGATGTGGTGTATATGGATTTCAGCAAGGCTTTCGATAAGGTTCCCCACAGTAGGCTATTGTACAAAATGCAGAGGAATGGGATTGTGGGAGATATAGCAGTTTGGATCAGAAATTGGCTTGCTGAAAGAAGACAGAGGGTGGTGGTTGATGGGAAATGTTCATCCTGGAGTCCAGTTACTAGTGGTGTACCGCGAGGGTCGGTGTTGGGTCCACTGCTGTTTGTCATTTTTAAAAACAAAGAAACAAATAAAGAAACAAAGAAACCTACAGCACAGGAACAGGCCCTTCGGCCCTCCAAGCCTGCGCCGATCAAGATCCACTGTCTAACCTGTCATCTATTTTCTAATGGTCTGTGTCCATTTGCTCCTTGCCCATCCAATGTACCTGTCCAAATATATCTTAGAAGACGCTAACGTGTCTGCGTCTACCACCTCCTCTGGCAACGCATTCCAGGCGCCCACCACCCTCTGTGTAAAGAACTTTCCACGCATATCTCCCTTAAACTTTCCTCCTCTCACTTTGAACTCATGACCCCTAGTAATTGAGTCCCCTACTCTGGGAAAAAGCTTTTTGCTATCCATCCTGACTATACCCCTCATGATTTTGTTGACCTCAATCAGGTCCCCCCTCAATCTCCATCTTTCTAATGAAAATAATCCTAATCTATTCAACCTCTCATCATAACTAGCACCCTCCATACCAGGCAACATCCTGGTGACCCTCCTCTGCACCCTCTCCAAAGCATCCACATCCTTTTGGTAATATGGCGACCAGAACTGTACACAGTACTCCAAATGTGGCCGAACCAAAGTCCTATACAACTGCAACATGACCTGCCAACTCTTGTACTCAATACCCCGCCCAATGAAGGAAAGCATCCCATATGCCTTCTTGACCACCCTATTGACCTGCGTTGTCACCTTCAGGAAACAATGGACCTGAACACCCAGATCTCTCTGTTCATCAATTTTCCCAAGGACTTTTCCATTTACTGTATATTTCGCCCTTGAATTTGATCCTCCAAAATGCATCACCTCGCATTTGGCCTGATTGAACTCCATCTGCCATTTATCTGCCCAACTCTCCAGTCTATCTATATTCTGCTGTGATTTCTGACAGTCCCCTTCACTATCAGCTACTCCACCAATCTCAGTGTCATCAGCAAACTTGCTTATCAGACTACCTACACCTTCCTCCAGATTTACATATATCACAAACAACAGTGGTCCCAGCACAGATCCCTGTGGAACACCACTGGTAACAGGTCTCCAATTTGAGAAACTCCCTTCTACTACAACCCTCTGTCTCCTGTTGCCCAGCCAGTTTTTTTATCCATCCAGCTAGCACACCCTGGACCCCATGTGACTTCACTTTCCCCATCAGCCTGCCATGGGAAACCTTGTCAAACGCCTTACTGAAGTCCACGTATATGACATCTACAGCCTTTCCCTCATCAATCAACTTTGTCACGTCCTCAAAGAATTCTATTAAGTTGGTAAGACATGACCTTCCCTGTACAAAACCATGTTGCCTATCACTGATAAGCCCATTTTCTTCCAAACGGGAATAGATCCTATCCCTCAGTATCTTCTCCAGTAGCTTCCTTACCACTGACGTCAGGCTCACCGGTCGATAATTACCTGGATTATTCTTGCTGCCCTTTTTAAACAAGGGGACAACATTAGCAAGTCTCCAGTCCTCTGGGGCCTCACCCGTGTCTAAGGACACTGAAAAGATATCTGTTAGGGCCCCACTATAACCTCTCTCACTTCTCTCAGTAAGCTGGGATAGATCCCATCTGGACCTGGGAACTTGACCACCTTAATGTCTTTTAGGATACCTAACACTTCCTCCTTACTTCTGTCAACTTGACCTAGACTAAGCAAACATCTATCCCTAACCTCAAAATCCGTCATGTCCCTCTCCTTGGTGAATACCGACGCAAAGTACTCGTTAAGAATGTCACCCATTTTCTCTAACTCAGCGCATAACTTTCCTTCTTTGTCCTTAACATAGAACATTACAGCACAGTACAGGCACTTCGCCCCTCGATGTTGTGCCGACCTGCCATACCGATCTGAAGCCCATCTAACCTACACTATTCCATGTACGTCCATATGCTTATCCAATGATGCCTTAAATGTACCCAAAGTTGGCGAATCTACTACCGTTGCAGGCAAAGCGTTCCATTCCCTTACTACTCTCTGAGTAAAGAAACTACCTCTGATATCTGTCCTATATCTTCCACCCCTCAATTTAAAGCTATGCCCCCTCGTGCTTGCCGTCACCATCCTAGGAAAAAGGCTGTCCCTATCCACCCTATCTAACCCTCTGATTATTTTATATGTCTCAATTAAGTCACCTCTCAACCTTCTTCTCTCTAATGAAAACAGCCTCAAGTCCCTCAACCTTTCCTCGTAAGACCTTCCCTCCATACCAGGCAACATCCTCGTAAATCTCCTCTGTACCCTTTCCAAAGCTTCCACATCCTTCTTATAATGCAGTGACCAGAACTGTACACAATACTCCAAGTGCGACCGCACCAGAGTTTTGTAGAGGTTCACCATAATCTCTTGGTTCCGGAACTCGATCCCTCTGTTAATAAAAGCTAAAACACTGTATGCCTTCTGAACAGCCCTGTCAACCTGGGTGGCAACTTTCAAGGATCTGTGTACATGGACACCGAGATCTCTCTGCTCATCAACACTTACACTACCAAGAATCTTAGCATTAGCCCTGTACTTTGCCTTCCGGTTACTCCTACCAAAGTGCATCACCTCACACAACTCCACCGACCTTAGTGTCATCTGCAAATTTAAGTGGGCCAATCCTTTCTCTAGTTACCCTCTTGCTCTTTATATATGAATAAAAGGCTTTGGGATTTTCCTTAACCATGTTTGCCAGCAATATCTCATGTCCTCTCTTAGCCCTCTTAATCCCTTTTTTCAGAATTGCTATACATTCCCGATATTCTTGCAAAGCTTCGTCTGTCTTCAGTCGCCTAGACCTCATGTATGCTTCCTTTTTTCTCTTGGCTAGTCTCAAATTTCACCTGTCATCCATGGTTCCCTAATCTTGCCTTTTCTATTCCTCATTTTCACAGGAACATGTCTCTCCTGCATGCTAATCAACCTCTCCTTAAAAGCCTCCCACACATCAAATGTGGATTTACCTTCAAACAGTTTCTCCCAATCTACATTCCCCAGATCCTGCCGAATCTTGGTATAGTCGGCCTTCCCCCAGTTTAGTACTCTTCCTTTAAGACCACTCCTATCCTTGTCCATGAGTATTGGAAAACTTACGGAATTGTTGTCGCTATTTCCAAAGTAGTCCCCTTATGTAATATCAACCACCTGGCCGGGTTCATTCCCTATCACCAGGTCCAGTATGGCCCTTTCCAGAGTTGGACTACATACGTACTGCTCTAGAAAACCCTCCTGGACACACCTTACAAATTCTGCTCCGTCTTGACCCCTAACACTGAGTGAATCCCAGTCAATGTTGGGAAAATTAAAATCTCCCATCACCACCACCCTGTTTCTCCTACACCTTTCCATTATCTGTTTACATATTTGTACCTCTATCTCCCGCCCGCTGTTGGGAGGCCTGTAGTACAGCCCCAGCATTGTTACTGCATCCTTCCTATTTTTGAGTTCTACCCATACTGCCTCACTGCTCGAGTCCTCCATGAGGCCCTCCTTCAGTGCGGCTGTGATATCGTCTTTGACCATTACTGCAACTCCTCCACCCCTTTTACCTCCCTCTCTATCCCGCCTGAAGCATCGATATCCTGGGACAACTAGTTGCCAGTCATGCCCTTCCCTCAACCAAGTCTCAGTAATAGCAATAACATCATTCCTCCAGGTACCGATCCAATCCCTAAGCTCATCTGCCTTGTCTACTACGCTTCTTGCATTAAAACAAATGCACCTCAGACCACCTGTCCCTTTGTGTTCATCATCTGCTCCCCGACTACTATTCCCTTTAGTCACACTGACTCCATTATCTAGTTCCCTCAGGCTTTCGTTTCTACCTCTTTTCTGTCCAATATTTGGTTCCCATCCCCCTGCCACATTAGTTCAAACCCTCCCCCACAGCATTAGCAAAAGCACCCCAAGGACATTGGTTCCAGTCCGGTTCAGGTGTAGACTGTCCAATTTGTAATAGTCCCACCTTCCCCAGAACCGGTTCCAATGTCCCAAAAATCTGAACCCCTCCCTCCTGGATGAGGGCGTAGAAGGATGGGTTAGTAAATTTGCAGACGACACTAAGGTCGGTGGAGTTGTGGATAGTGATGAAGGATGTTGTAGGTTACAGAGACACATAGATAAGCTGCAGAGCTGGGCTGACAGGTGGCAAATGGAGTTTAATGCGGACAAGTGTGAGGTGATGCACTTTGGTAGGAGTAACCGGAAGGCAAAGTACTGGGCTAATGGTAAGATTCTTGGTAGTGTGGATGAGCAGAGAGATCTCGGTATCCATGTACACAGATCCTTGAAAGTTGCCACCCAAGTTGACAGGGTTGACAAGAAGGCATACACTGTTTTAGCTTTTATTAATAGAGGGATCGAGTTTCGGAACCATGAGGTTATGCTGCAGCTGTACAAAACTCTGGTGCGGCCGCACTTGGAGTATCGCGTATAGTTCTGGTCACCGCATTATAAGAAGGATGTGGAAGCTTTGAAAAGGGTGCAGAGGAGATTTACTAGGATGTTGCCTGGTATGGAGGAAAGGCTGAGGGACTTGAGGCTGTTTTCATTAGAGAGAAAAAGGTTGAGAGATGACTTAATTGAGACATGTAAGATAATCAGAGGGTTAGATAGGGTGGATAGGGACAGCCTTTTTCCTAGGATGGTGATGGCGAGCACGAGGGGCCATAGCTTTAAATTGAGGGGTGAAAGATATCAGACAGATGTCAGAGATAGTTTCTTTACTCAGAGAGTAGTAAGGGTATGGAACACTTTGCCCGCAATGGTAGTAGATTCACCAACTTTAAGTACATTTAAGTAGTCATTGGACAAGCATATGGACGTACATGGAATCGTCTAGTTTAGATGGGCTTCAGATTGGTTTCACAGGTCGGCACAACATCGAGGGCTGAAGGGCCTGTACTGTGCTGTAATGTTCTATGTTCTATGTTCACCTGCACATCCGCCAATGAGGTATACAGCATCCGCTGTACCCGTTGTGGCCTCCTGTACATCGGGGAAACCAAGCGGAGGCTTGGGGGCCGCTTTGCAGGACACCTGTGCTGAGTTCACAATAAACAGCTGCACCTCCCAGTGGCAAACCATTTCAACTCCCCCTCCCATTCCTCAGACAACGTGTCCATCTGGGTCCTCCTGCAGTGCCACAACGAGGCCACCTAAAGGTTGCAGGAACAGCAACTCATATTCCGTTTGGGAACCCTGCAGCCAAATGGTATCAATGTGGATTTAACAAGCTTCAAAATCTCCCCTCCCCCTACCGCATCCCAAAACCAGCCTGCTTCCCTAACCTGTTCTTTCTCTCACCTATCCCTTCCTCCCACCTCAAGCCGTACCCCCATTTCCTACCTACTAACCTCATCCTGCCCTTGACCTGTCCGTCCTCCCTGGACTGACCTATCTCCTCACTACCTCCCCACCTACACTCACCCTCACTGGCTCCATCCCTGCCTGTTTAACTTGTCTGTCTCCTCTCCACCTATCTTCTCCTCTATCCATCTTCGATCTGCCTCGCCCTCTCTCCCTACTTATTTCAGAACCCTCTTCCCCTCCCCTATTTCTGATGAAGGGTCTAGGCCTGAAACGTCAGCTTTCCTGCCCCTAGGATGCTGCTTGGCCTTTTGAGTTCATCCAGCTCCACAATGTATTAATTTTGCATGGATTGCTCGCTGGCTGGCTGTAGTTACAGCATATTTTAACCTGAATCCAGGGGTGACTAAGGGATTGTTCTTTGACTGTAACCTTCCCAGCATGCTCACACTCTAACCCAGGCTCGTACATACAGCTATCTTAGCCTGCACATGAGAACTTCAGTCCTACTAGCAGATTTCAGGTAAGATAAAATTAGCTTTTAAATCCCTGTTCTTGTGTATTCTTCAAAGGGAAACACACAAAATTTTGCCTGTTGTTTGAGACATAATCCACACAGCATGGCTTGCATTTGAGCAGGGGATTGTCAGTCCCTCATTGAACTGTGACGTCTTCTAACTACAAAGTTAATCAATTTTGACTCATCTCTCACCACTTTGAAGGATTGTTGTTTGAAGTTTTCTTTGCACCTTTCGATGTAACATTCCAGGAGTCTTTTTCTACAGCCAGCCAGTTAGTAACATCCACAGCCGTTTGCAGCTGTATCTGGCCTCGTAATTACATTTTTTAAAAAAAAGTTAAAAATATCTATTGTACTTCTGGGTTCTGAATTGTGGCCATGACAGATGTTACCCCACATTAAACAGTCTCAGCAAGCTAATAGTTTGCTATATTGAACCTCCCATGCTGAAGTCTCGGAAAATAAACAAAAGTTTCACATTGACAGGTTGCAACTCTGGATATGTAGTTACATCAACAGCAGATACCATGTTTGTAGGGATTCGGGTTTGTGATCAGTAATCTGCTGATATTTAGGTGGTTTGAGTCACCCCCCTCCCCCACCACCACCACCGCCACCCCGGATCCCTGGTTCTGACACTGGACTTCATTTAGGAATGTGAAGTGAAAAAGGCAGTAGGCAGGTGTTTCAGGACAAAGAATCTCTGCATTTATTAAATGCAAAGATGATTAAAACACAAGAAATTTTAAAACACTAATAAACAGGGAAATAAAACAAAGGTGAGTAAAAAAATACAAGCGTTAAAATGGCAAATTTAAAACACTGAAACTGACACTATCAATTATTTACCTAACACAGGCTAATTACTATGAGAAACTAAACATGAGTTTCAAACACAGATATTTTAATCAGACTTCCGGGCCTTGGGGATTCCCGCACTGTCACGAACCCACCTTCCCTTCCCTGCTAACTAGGTTGGATACTTTGAGTCTCGAGGAAATAGGCTCACCACTGGGGATAAACACAATTTTGAAATATGGCCAGCGGCTCCAACTCGTTTTAGCTGGTGCTTCAGTGAAAACTTCAGATGGTGTTCAGTCAGTTTTGAAACATGGGTTTTCTTACTTTGTGGTGGTTTTGTGAGACGGTTTTCACTTCAGGATGTGTCTGAAGCCTTGTCAGTGGTTTTCGTCAGTCGTCATATCTGCTGGTTGTGGTCGGTTGCCATTGGTTCCCCAATATGGAACAGCCCTATGTTAGTAGGTTTCAGGGAGATAGCTGTGCAGATAGATCTCAGGAAGAGTGGCTGTCTGGGAACCCTCAATGTCGGTAGCTGCGGAGATCACTCTCACTCTCACTCTGGATCACCCTGGATCGGGGCTAGCAGGTATACAGAGATAACACAGTGTAGAGCTGGAGGAACACAGCAGGCCAGGCAGCATCAGCTAAGTGGGAAAATTGATGTTTTGGGTCAGGACTCTTCTTCAGAAATGGGGGAAGGGGAACGGAGCTCCGAGCTAAATAGAAAGAGGAGGGGTGGCCCTGGGGAAGGTAGGTGGGATGGTGATAGGTGAGTGCAGGTAGGCAGTGGTGGAGATTGGCAGTGAGATGGGAAGAGCAGATAGGTGGGAGAGAAGATGGACAGGTTGTGTCAAGTCAAGGAGTTGGGGGTGAGAGGGAGGGTTAGTCATGGAATGAGGCCGGGGTGGGGAGATTTTGAAACTGGTAAAGTCCACATTTAGGCCATTGGGCTGTAGGCTCCCAAGGTGGAATATGAGGTGCTGCTCCTCCAGTTTCTGAGTGGCATCATTGTGACACTGGAGAAGGCCCAGGATGGACATGTTGCCCAGGGAGTGGGAGGGGGAGTTGAAATGGTTTGCAAACGGAAGGTGTTGTTGTTTGTCGTGAACAGAGCACAGGTGCTCTACAAAGCGCAGGTCTCTGAGCCTCCGCTTGATCTCACCAATGTAGGGGAGGCCACATCGGGAGCAGCAGATGCAACAGACCACATTGATGGATGTTCAGGTGAACCTCTGTCTGATGTGAAAGGCTTGTTTGGTGCCTTGAATGGAGGTGTAGCGGCAGGTGTAGCACTTCCTGCGGGTGCAGGGAAGGTGGTGGGGCTAGTGAGGAGTGTGCCTAGCAGTTATACAGACTGTGTGCTCCATTATCACCTCACAAATCTGTCTTATCCATTGTGTTTCTGTTGTCCACTTTGTGGTGAATTGGCTTCCTGATAGTTTAGAGTAAGTGTAAATGTGTTTTGATTAAGGGGAATGTCCAGTATTTCTGTGAATGAGTATTAATTTAAGTTGAATGCCTTGGTACCTCTGAAGAGTCCAAGAAGTCTGAAGTTGTTGCCTTAAATCTGGTTCTTGTTCACGCTCAGGCATGAATAAGATTTCTAACTGAACCATGGTTCCAGACAGCTAGCCCCATGATTGTGTCTTCCAGAGCAAAGCCCAGCTGCTTTTCTTTTTGGTTTAAAAATTCTGTTAAAAATCCAGGGGTTTAGGTCCAGTACTCTAAATGGCAGGGATTTTTGCTCACTCCTACATGCTTGGAAGGCAATGTTGAACAATGTTGCCAAGCCACCGCCTGTCCAAATTCACTGACATACAGGACATACTTCTTGACAAACAATGGAAGATGAAGACAGTGTATGACTAGTATGCAGGGATGGAACCATCTCAACTACATGTAGGACAAAAGTTCCAAGTCACACACTCCACAACAGGAACATGATTACCCACACAGGTTTCAAAAATAAATAGACAGTCCAAGTCTTATGAAGTCATGACATCAAATATAGAAAAGGTATAGAAATCAAAATTAAGTTAACAAAAAAGATATGAGGTTATGTCAGATAATAAATACAACTAAAAGCCAAGCTCAAAACAGAACATTCAGAAGGTGGGTGGAAAATTAAATATGAGTAACAGAGAGGGTTTATGAAAAACATTTGGCAGTTAATTTAAAAATAAAGACCAAAGTCTTCAAGAAGTGCGTTAGTACCAAAAGAGTCGTAAAGCGAGTTGTCAGGCTAATTAGGGATTAAAAGGGGAATTTACACATACAGGTGAGAGTCATTGCTGAGATGATAAATGAATGCTTTGTTTGTGACGAAAATGCCACCCAGAACACAGTGACAGAGGATAAAACTCAGTCACTGGAAGGGTTTACAATTGATGAGAAGTGCAGGATAAACTGTTGGCACTTTAAGTTGATAAAGTACCAGGATAAGAAACATCCAAGGATATTGAAGGAAATTAAGATGGAATTAAAGTGCCAAGCATGTTTCAATTTTTCCTGGATTTGGGGATGGTCCATGTCCCAAACAGGTTGTAAAAAACCGCCCAGCAATTACAGATGAGTCTGTTGAACAGTGTGGTGGGAAAAATCTAGAAAAGAAAAAAAATCAAATTTTTCCATCACATGGAAAACATGGGTTGATTCAGAAGAGTTTGCACGCAGTTTTTAAGGGAAAATTCTGTCTATATTGCTGGTGTTTTTTGAAGAGGTAACAGAAAGGGTTGACACATGACTGTTGATGAGGTATACAGGGACTTTCAGAAGGTGTTTGATACAATGCCATACAACAGATTTGTAAGCTCAGTTATAGGTTATGGATTAAACAGTAGAGTAGCAACATGGATATAAAATTAGCATAGTCCATGGATATTTTTCGGGCTGGTGGAAGGCTTGTAATGGAATTTTCCAGGAGTTGGTATTGGGACACTTGCTTTTCCTAACATATATTATTGATCTGCACTTTGGTGTGAAGCAAGCAATTTCAAAATTTGCAGATGACGCCAAACGTGCAAGAATTGTAAACTGTCAGATGGACAGTGTGGAACTCCAAAAGAACATTGACAAGTTTGTAAAGTACTGTGGGCTAATAAATGATAGATGAAGTTCAACACAGGGAAGTGTGAAATGAGAACTTCGGTACACGGACATTACATTATAAAATAAAGGATAGTATTCTAAAGGACGTGCAGGAGCAGAGAAACCTGGGTGAATATGTACATAAGCCATTAAAGGCAGTAGGACAGGTAAAGAGAGCTGTTAATAAAGGATACAGTATTCTAGTTTTCATTAAAAAATACAGGCATAGGATACAGGCCAGGGAGATTATGATGAACTGAGATAATGGGAACTGCAGATGCTGGAGATTCCAAGATAATAAAATGTGAGGCTGGATGAACACAGCAGGCCAAGCAGCATCTCAGGAGCACAAAAGCTGACGTTTCGGGCCTAGACCCTTCATTATGATGAACTGTTTAGATATAAGACACTGTTAGACCTTAGCTGAAATATTGTGTACAGCTGTGGGCATTAAATTATAGGAAGAATGAGAATGCATTTAAGAGAGCACAGAGGACGTTTATGAGAAGGTTTCAGGGATATGGCTTCAGGTCTGAGGAAAAATTGGAGAAGTTGTGTCTATTTCCTTTGGCAATGAGAAGGCTAAGAGGAAATTTGATAGGTCTGGACAGAGTAAATAGCAAGAAACTGTTCCCATTTGGATTGAGAGCCAGTATATGGATTGAGAACCAGAGGTTTTAAAGTGTTTTACAAAAGAAACAAATGTGAAGTCAGAAAAAGCTTCTTCTCACCATGACTGATTAGGGTCCAAAATGCATGGCCTAAGATATGTTGGATGCTGGTTCAATTGAGGTATTCAACAGGGTATTAGATGATTATTTAAAGAGATACAATGTGCGTTGTTACGGGGGAAAAAACAGGGTATTGGCACTAAGATAAAATGCTCAGTGAGTCAATGCAGACATGATAGGTCAAATAGCCTCCTTCAACACCGTAACAATTTTGAGATTCTGTGAGGAATAGATGCCAGCTAAGGGAAAGTGTACAATATGCTAACTGTGAAGAGTGAACACAAAAGTACATACCTGTGTGACAACAGAGTGATGGAACACGAGGGTAATCAATACACCGATGACTAACAGTAGCCAAGGGAAACACCCATAGTTCCAGAAGTTTACAAGATCTGGTCAAATTGCCAAAATGATAAATGGACTCTTTGAAATCTGCATTTGTAAATTTTATGATCCCTATCTCTATATAACTAATCTTGTGATTACCCAACGTTTATGAATTTCAAATTGCAGCACTTGAGCTACCTTGGGAAAAACTATTATCTTTTAGATGATGTGTGAGTGATAATGGAAACTGCAGATGCTGGAGAATCCAAGATAACAAAGTGTGAAGCTGGATGAACACAGCAGGCCAAGCAGCATCCCAGGAGCACAAAAGCTGATGTTTCGGGCCTAGACCCTTCATCAGAGATGCTCTCTGATGAAGGGTCTAGGCCCAAAACGTCAGCTTTTGTGCTCCTGAAATGCTACTTGGCCTGCTGTGTTCATCCAGCTTCACACTTTGTTATCTTTTAGATGATGTTCCTTTAAGAGCTAAATATGTAAATGAGTCAAGTTACCAGATGGTTTCAGAGGCTCACAGCATTGCTCAACTCTTAACACAAGCTATGTCTAAAGAATATTCTCTACTGAATTTATTAGTTCAGCTGTCAATAACACCACCAGAGATCTCTATGTAAACAATCCCCATATCTCATTTGCACTACATTTAGATAGCACAAAATATTCTTCCATTAAGTCTGCTTTCTCTCCAGGCATGCTGCCAAACCTGCTGAGTTTCTCCAATTTTTTTTGTTTTGGTTTTTCAGCTTCTGCAGTTCTTTCCCTTATTATTACATCCTTTTGCGCTCTAGAGGTTAATACATGGAACAGCCAATGTAAGCTTTTATTGAGGTTAAAAGGCTACAAGAGCACATCCCAGCAATGACCATCAAGGACTGGCTACACCTCACAGTATCGCAGAATTGTGGTAGTGCTGAAGGAGGCGATTCAGCTCATCGCACTTGCATCAGTTCCACTACGGAGTGCCAATTTCTGCCTTTCCCCACTTTGCTAGAAAATGTAAAAAAAATCTCTGGACACTTCTTGTCCACAATACCTGTGATGTGCTTTTTGGTGCTGTAAGCTTTCAGAGAACCTAGGTACACTGTAATTGCTAAGTCCATCTATTATCTGGGTTATCAGCATCTGAAATATTACTGGGGTATTAATAAAGTTAGAGGATACAAGAGTTGTATGATATGGGCTTTCATGTGATGAGCCAGAGATTTCTCTCACTCTGGAGGTCATGCAAAATTCCCAGTACCTTCTTTTTATAAAAGAAGGTTTGCTGGGTAGGCAATTGATCTCACCCTGTCTATACAATCCACAACACAAGAATTGGGAAAGAGTCTGCTATGTTCACTGCAGTTCCTTCCCAGTCACAAATATGGGCTGTGTTGATTTGTTGTGCTTTGGGGCCTGTGCATTAGCTGACCTCCAGCTGCATGAGCCGGTTATGAAATAGTACAAAAACAAAGTTGCTGGAAAAGCTCAGCAGGTCTGGGAGCATCTGTGGAGGAGAAAACTGAGTTAACAGTTCGGGTCCGGTGACACTTCCTCTGTTTTTGTTCCTGATTTACAGCATCTGCAGTTCTTTTGGTTTTTATGTAGTAGCACGCTAAGGTGTGCACTAAGCCTGTGTGGCTGGGCAGTCAGTATGAACAGGTATGCACTGAGTATGAGATAGGAAGAACTGCAGATGCTGGAGACAGAGATAACAGTGTGCGCGTACTGGGCATATAATGGTGTGCACAATACTTAACAGGATTGCACTGGGTATTTACAGGAATGTACTGGGCATGTACTGGTGTGAAGTGGGTATTTACAGGAATGTATTGGGCATGCACTGGGTATTTACAGGAATGCAATGGGCATGCACTGGTGTGTAGTGGGCATTTACAAGAATGTACTGGGCATGTACTGGGTATTTACAGGAATGTACTGGGCATGCACTGGTGTGCAGTGGGCATTTACAGGAATGTACTAGGTATGTACCGGATATTTACAGGAATGCAATGGGCATGTACTGGTGTGTAGTGGGCATTTACAGGACTGCACAGTATTTATGAGCGGCGAAGATCATGAGACAGCGACAAGATGATAATTGGTAACAGACTGCCGGAGAAATTTAGCAGATCTATGAAGACAGAAATGGAGTTAACGTACCGACCTGCGACCTTCCTTCAAAATAGAAGAAGAATGATAAACAGTCTTTAAGGAGCTGAATCGAGAAACATGCACCTGACAGACACTCACCAGCTCGCGACCTCTGGCGCGTCACTAACCAACAGCAAGCGGCGCGCGGCTCCAACTGCTGCCCCTAGGGAAGGGAGGGGCGGAGCCAGCAGAGCTGCGCGCGCACCACGGGAGGATTGCTGTTGGCGCCAAGGCGAGGCTGGAGTCAGGCCTGTCCTGAGCGGTCAGTGAGTGAGGGACCGACCTCGGGTCGGTGATCGGTCAGTGAGGGAGGGAATGAGTGACCGACCTTAGGTTGGTGAGCGGTGAGTTAGTCAGAGAGTGAGTGACCGACCAATCCACCCACCCACCTCCGGCCCGGTGAGCGGTCAGTGAGTGAATGACCCCGACCAAGTGAGAGGTCGCTGAGGAAGTGATCTTGGAAGGAATCGCTAGAGGCCCAGGTCCCCAGCAGAAGCCTCGAAGTGTCAGTCTTGAGCCCATGCCGCTGCTGCTCTAGGCCCCCTGGCCTCCCTCAGATCCCCGGGGGAGCTTCAAGTAAGAGCGGCCTGCCTCACTGAAACTAGCTCGCATCCACCGCCATTCCCACTACCGGTGATCAAGTTCCATCTTCACTTCTAACTTATCAATGTAGAAAAAATTCTGCACCGCCTTGGGAGATTTCGAAGCATTGCAGAGAATGAGTCACTTTCTAGAGCGTAGTCACTGTTGTGATGTTGGAAAGGGGACTGCCAGATTGCGCACAGCGACCTTTCTCAAACAGCAAAGTGATTATCTATGTAATGTAGGTTGTCTTAAATATTGACAGATAACTCAGTTGCTCCTCTTGAAAATGGTGCCATCAGATCTTTTAGAACTACCTGAGCAGGTAGTTCTACCATTAAGTCTCTTTTTAATGTCTTATCTGAATGAAGGCCCTTCAGATAGTGCAACACTGCTTCAAGTACTGGAATGTCAGCTTGTATTTTTGTGCTAATACCTGGAATTGGACTCTGATTCAGAAATGAGTGTTACCAAATGACTCGCAGCTGATGTAAACAATATGACTTTTTTTGTTTTTGTGATTTTGATTGAAGGAATATTTATTAGCGAGCATTTTGAGGAGAATGTAGCTGCTTTGAATTTGGTTGTGTGTTATTTGACTTGTCAGAGAGACAGCCTGTACTTAATGTTCACTAGTTCAATTGGCTGGTTTCTGCTGTAGAGTATTGCCAGCATGTGTGGTTCAATTCCTGCACCAGCTGAACTCTATGAAGGGCTCAATCTTGACCTCACTGCTGTCCAGTGGTGTGGTGAGAGCAGCCATGTGATCCTCTGGGACTATGGAGTCTTAAATTTTACTTAATGTTTTATTGTTAACGTAGCACCATTGAGAGTGCAGCACTCCCATTTGGATTATCAACCAAGATTACAGGCTCACATCTCTGAAATGGAATTTAAATCCCTGTGATTTCTGACTCAAGCAAACACACCTTAGTGGGCTACAATTACAATGTCCACCTCTAATCACAAAACATTGTTAATGCAACAGTTGGGGATCAGTACAGCTGTTTTTGAAACCTGATGAAAATTTGACAAACTTAAATATAGTCAAGACAAAATACGAAATCAATTTAAGTTATAAAACATGAACAAATGCTACTTTATCTACCTATCACACTGACCACTCACCTTTCACTCTACACCCTGCCCACACCTAACTGCTAGCCTAACTCCTCATTCTTCAGTTTTAAAAGCCAGTTATATTGAACTAAAAATGCTAACTCTGTTTCTGTCTGCACAGGCACTGTCAGACCTGCTGAGTTTCTTGAGCACTTTGTGTTTTAAATTAAACACCCTTTATTTTTAGTGCATGTGCACGAAAACTGATGCGTCAAAATTGGCGTTCTCTCTCTTTTAATCTCACCCCAAAGATAGAAATTTATAAAGGTAAATACAAGCAGATTAATTTCAAGGGCATTTACCTCTGTTTGTGGGTTGTGGGTTCAAGTCCTAGTGGACATTTTCCAGACTGTAATCTTTTAATGTACTATCCAGTGGAGTGCTGTAACAGCTGTCTTTTAGATGAGATGTTAAAACAAGCCACTGCCTGTCAACTTAAGATAGATATAAAGGAATGATGGCACAACTTTGAGGAGCAAGAGAGTTCTTTACTGCCTGCTGGCCAGTATTGCAAAAACAGATTTTTCTGGTCATTATCTCACTTTTTTGTGGGAGTTTGCTGTGCACAAATTGGTTTCAATGTTTTGACATTCAAACCTAAATTTAATGACAATTCATAAGTGCTTAAGTGGCTGTGAAGCACTTTGGGACTCCGTAAGATTGTGAAAGGTACAGCATAAATGTAGACCTTTCTGCTTCTTTTGATACTTTTTATTCGCGTGAAAATCTTTTCTAAATTATCTCACTGGGAAAATATTTCTATAAAATTTCCATTATTCACACTATAAATGCACAATAATTTTACAGTGGAAATAAACCTCAGTAATAAATATTTTTCTTAAATTCTTTTTTAAAAAGTCTTCCTTTCATCTCTAATTAGCATTCAAATCCAATACCTATTCAATGTTTGAGAAACTACAGTATATTTTGGTAGCTACCCTATTTCATATGTATCTCATGTTTATATATTGCAGATATACCATGCAGGATAGCATCAAATTAGCCTCATGTGGGGATGACATTAAAATCTGGGATTCGCTTTCAATGACAGTGGTGGAACAGTTTAACCCTCACAAGAAGCCCTGTGAAGTAACTTCCGTTTGCTGGACTGTTGATAATATCCTTTGGAGTTTACTGCTGTCAGTAACTATTCCATTTATGTAATTGTTTGCTATTAGACAGGCCTATGGGAATGAGGATAACTGGCTTGCATTCTAGTTTGATGGGTTCTGAGATAATTGGGATCTGGGAGGTTGAGAGGTGAGCTTCTAAAGACTTATAAAATCATGAGGGGAAGAAATACGGTGAATAGCAAGGTGCACCAGGGAGCGGGAGTCCAAAACTAGGGTGCATGTTTTTAAGGTGAGAGGAGGATGGAGCGTTAGTCCGTGGAATGAACTGCCACAGGAAGTAGTGAATGCAGGTACAGCCTCAACATTTAAAAAAACATTTGGATAAATTCATGATTAGGAAAGATTAGGAGGGGTATGGGCTATACCCCAGCCAAATGTCACTGGCTTGGTTTGGAAACATGAGATAACAAGTTGTAGAGCTGGATGAATACAGCAGGCCGAGCAGGAACACTGACGTTTCAGGCCTAGACCCTTCTTCAGAAATGGGGTGGGGAAGAGGGTTCTGAAATAAACAGGGAGAGAGGAGGACGTGGATAGAAGATGGATAGAGGACAAGATAGGTGGAGAGGAAACAGACAGGTCAAAGAGGCGGGGATGGAGCCAGTAGAAGGAGTCATTGGAAGGATGGTTAGGCTCGCGGTTGAAGAAGTAAGCGCGGAGGTGGTGGAAAAACTGCTGGATGTCCAAATGTGACTGGTATCAGTTGTGCTTCAGGACATGGTCGAGCAGTTTCAAGGACGAAGAGATTATGAGGGCGTTGCAGTGGGAGAGAGATCCACTGAGGTTTTTCCATAGGGAGGAGGGCAACTTCTATAGGCTAGGCATCCACTTGTTTCAGAGATAGTTGGAATTGCAGATACTGGAGAATCGGAGATAACAAGGTGTAGAACTGGATGAACACAGCGGGCCAAGCAGCGTCAGAGGAGCAGGAATGCTGATGTTTCGGGCCTAGACTCCTCTTCAGAAATGTGAGAGTGGAAGGGGGTTCTGAAATAAATAGGAAGAGGGGGGAGATAGGTGGAGAGGAGACAGACAGGTCAAAGTGGTGGGATGGAGCCAGTAGAAGGGGTTAGTGGAGGGAGCGTTGGTTTGGAAACATGATCAGTGTGGACTTACTGGCTCAAAGGGTCTGTTTCCATGCTGTATGACTCTGTGGCAATGCTCAAAGACATGGATAGATGAGTTATTGGGAGGTTTGTACATGCGGCTCATCTTGACTTCACATATTCCTGACAACAGCCGATAGATGTGTTCGGTACTTTCCAAATGACACCCCCCCCCCCCCCCCCCCCAACACACACACACACACACACACACACACACACACACACACACACACACACACACACACTTTTGCATGATCTCACGGCAGGGGCGTATGACAGTGAATGGGAATGTTTTAACTACTTTGGGATGCTTTGAGGATCTGCCCTTAAGTGCTTTCACTGTCCTCCTAGAGTCACTGCCATAACAGAGTTATAAGACCAGAAGACATAGGAGTGGAAGTAAGGCCATTGGGCCCATCAAGTCCACTCTGCCATTTAAATCATGGCTGGTGGGCATTTCAACTCCACTTCCCTGCACTCTCCCCGTGGCCCTTGATGCCTTCTGAGATCAACAATTTGTCGATCTCTGCCTTGAAGGCATCCAACGTCCCAGCCTCCACTGCACTCCGTGGCAATGAATTCCACAAGCCCACCACTCTTGGCTGAAGAAATGTCGTCTCATTTCAGTTTTAAATTTCCCCCCTCTAATTTTAAGGCTGTGCGCACGTGTCCTAGTCTCCCCTCCTAACGGAAACAACTTCCTAGTGTCCACCCTTCTAAACCATACATTATCTCGTAAGTTTCTATTAGATCTCCCCTCAACCTTCTAAACTCTAATGAATACAATCCCAGGACCCTTAGCCGTTCATCATACGTTAAACCTACCATTCCAGGATTCATCCGTGTGAATCTCCACTGGACACGCTCCAGTGCCAGTATGTCCTTCCTGAGGTGTGGGGCCCAAAGATGTGCATTTGCTGCTGGAGTACTGTATCAAGCATGTGATCTACATGTTCCATGCAGTGGAGCTGGTTTTCAGTGGTTAGTGTCTCATTGCTGGGCATGTTGCCTTGGGAGACGACAGTGTCGTTGGACAGTGCTTCTTGAGACTTGATTTGGAGGATGTTGTAAAGACTACTGATGGACCTCAGTGTTCTGAGGTGCCTGCTGTTCAAGTCTCTGTAGGAACATAGGGATCACTGTCACCTGGTAAACCACCACCCTCATCTCAAGGTTGTTGAGATTCAGGCCCACAAGTCCTCTGATCCTCTGTTGACTTGAAAAATGAGCTAGTACATAAGAGGCCACAATGAATTTCATCAGCTGTACCTGCTTCCATCAGGTCAAGGCTCCCAAGATATGAAAATAGTTTTATAACATAATAATCTATTAAAATGACTCTTCATGATTAAACTCTGTCATAGGAGAAACATAGAACCAGAGAGCAACATAGTGTCTTTAAAAAGCAAGTTAGAATGATTTGTTTAAGTCGGTGTTTGATCCACATGCTCTTCAGCAGCCAGATTCCCATCATACTACTGGAATTTGAAGTATCTGTCTGGCCTTTACATTTTAGTTCCACTCTGCAAGTTTTTGCTAGTCTTTTCCTGCCTCTATTCTTACCTTTCAGACCCCTGACATCTGTTGGTTTTCAAGATAACGAAGTGTGAAGCTGGATGAACACAGCAGGCCAAGCAGCATCTCAGGAGCACAAACGCTGATGATGAAGGGTCTAGGCCCAAAATGTCAGCTTTTGTGCTCCTGAGATGCTGCTTCGCCTGCTGTGTTCATCCACTTCACACTTTGTTATCTCGGATTCTCCAGCATCTGCAGTTCCCATTATCTCTTTATAAATTAAGCATGTCATATTTCCTCTTCGTACACTGTTTCCTACCTTACATCAATGCTCATTCAAATTTAAGTTTTCAGACATCTCTGATCTCTTGGTTTTCCTTTGCTTTTATCATTTGTTCCATTTTATTAATAGCTAATGCTTCCATGACTGCCTATTAATTCTATATTCTTCAATGTTTGAATTCCTCTGAATACCTAAGTCAAGGCTTCATTTACAAATTTTGTTCTTCAGATAGTAATTTGGTTCCAATAACAAGGCAAAATAACTTTGTTTTTAAAATCATTTTACCTTAATTTTCTCCACATCAGTGTTTGGTCAGCTCATCAAGTAGTGGGGACAAAATAGTGCTGTCATCCTGCAGATCCACCCCAGTTCCTATAAAAGATCTTGCTGAAGGGGTAGGTAAATATTTGTTGCTGTAAAAATTAATTAAGATTGGAGAATAATGCTGGAGGCAACTTCTTGCAATTATACTTGATTAGTTTTATTAAAATGTCTTCTATTTATTCAACTTGTATGTCTGTTTTGATAATCAAATTTTCTTTTGTTCCACAGAAAAAGCAGACATGTCTAAGTCTTAATTCCAATTCCAAATGTATTGTAAGTGGAGGTCTTGATAATACAGTCAATATCTGGGACATAAAGTCGAAGAGACCTCATAGGACACTGAAGGTATTCTGTCCAACAACAGTCAAATGTTAGTGAATATTTCAGTTTCCTGTGCAATATTGAATATGTCAAAAGTTCATCCACATTCTCAGCTGAAATTAGGAGCATAATTTGAAAATAATTTACATATATAAACGGAGATCTGGATCAATTTCTTTGCAGAAAGTTGTGAATCTTTAGATTTTTCTATGCCAGAAAGCATTAGAGCCTGAATGATTAAAAATATTCACGGCTGAAATAGATCTCTGAATAGAGAAGTTAAAGGCAATAAAGAACAATCTTAGTTAATGTCGGGATCAGATTAACTTTGACCTTATCACATGATGGAGCAGCCAAGAAGGGCCTACACTTTTCTTTCAACATTCTATCACAGTAAGAATTGTCTATTCCCTCAAACAGAGGCAGGGGAATCAGAGTAAGCTGATTGACATCCTTATTTGTGTCTGTCCTTTGCTGGATCACAACCCTTGTGCAAAAATTAAGGGTAGTTTCCCACCCCATCTCACCATGGCAGTCTTCTGTCCGTCAGGAGAACTGATGAAAGTAGCTTGATATGGTAGCATGAAAGTGAGAAGTGCTTGTAATTCTAAGGTAGATGATGCTGGGTAAAAATATAAACTGATATGACAGTTGTGTGATTGTTACTAGACTGATTAGAGATCTAAATCAGTAGTCCCTGGAACACAAGTTTATATCTCACCATGGTATTTCATCGAATACATTTTCATTTTTTTAAAAATTCAAATATAACACTTGTGGAAGTGACGATAAAACTGTCACATTGTCGTAAAAGTTCAATTGAAATGAAACCTATCCAGAATATCTGGTCTGACCTGTGTCTCCAGTTGCATGTATGAGTGTCTCACAACAAGTAATTGACTCTTAACTAAATTGTGACCTTTTCAGCGATGTCCATGTCTTTTATATATCAAGTGAAGAATTTAGAATGGGAAATTTGGTTACACTTTTTAAATATTTTAATTTTGATATAAAATGAAAATTCTAATGGGATAAAAAGCAAAACACTATGGACGCTGGAAGTCCAAAATAGGATCTGTTAATGCTGGAGAAATGCTGTGGGTCTAATGGCATCTGTGGAGAGAGGAATGTTAGACTCTTATCAAACTAGAAGCATTAACTCTGATTCTGTCTCTGCAGTTGCTACCGGACCTGCTGAGCTTGTCTAGCACTTTGCATTTAAAATAAAGACAATGAAACAAATAAAGACAAATATTCTGATGTGACCCCAGATGGAATTTTAACAGTTTTGGAAACTAATTATATATTGTATGGTTGAAATGAATTTTGTAGCATTTTCATTTTTACCATATCACTGAACAGAAATGTATGCTTCTTTAATATGAAAGTTTTAGATCCAACACCGACAATTTCCTTAGGATCAAACACATGGGCAGGTTCTTAAGGTGAGTCAAGATGGGCTATTAATGCTATTTGTCGGTACGCAAACTAAATAAGGCCCTGTCAGGTCACCATCTCTGCTGCAAAGGCAATGATCTGAGCTTACCTAGCTCTCTTTGTACCTGAAATGTTGCATCCTGGGCGTGAATCCTTATGCACCGTGCCTAGCACAAACGCATCCTTCCTATATTGTGGTGACTAGAACTAGACATAGTACTCTTACCTGTGGCTTAATAGCTGTTCTGAAAAGGTTCATAATAATGTTCCTGTTCTAATAATCTAACTGATGAAGACAAGCTTCCCATGTGCCACCTTAACCACTCTATTAACTTCAGGGATCTGTGGACAAGTATTCCGATATTGCTGTCGTCTTCTGAGCTCCCTAGTGTACTGCCATTATTCATTTCCTTGTCTTGTTACTACTTAACACGGTTAAATTCCATCCACCATTGATCTATTCATCTGACAGATTTGTTTATATCCTCTTAAAAATTAAGCCCTCACTGTCAACCACCTGGCCAATTATGTGTTGTCTGCATATTTACTTATTATCCCCCTGTCATTTTCATCTACATCATTTGTGAATGTCATAAACAACAAGGTTCCCAGTACTGATCCCTATGGAGCACCACTGGACACTGGCCTACAGTCATGCAAACTGTCTTCTACCACCACCTCAGTCTCTTGCTGCGCAGCCAACTTTGGATCCGACTTGCCAAACTATCCTGGATCCCAGGAGCTTTCCCGTTCTTTCCGTTTCTATGTGGGACTTTGTCAAAGGTCTTGTCGAAATCTATAGAAACAGCATCAAGTGCCCCAGCCCTCATCTACATATTTGATCAGCTTCTCGAAAAATTCATTCAACTTTGTTAGGCATGACCTCCCTCTGACAAAGCTATGCTGATTACCCTTGATCATTCCTTGCCCCTCTAAAGGGAGATTAATTTTCTCCATTATTTTCTCCCAAAGTTTTGTTGCCACTGATTTGAGACTGACTGGCCTGCAGTTCCTTGATCTAGTTTGACTACCCTTCTTGTAAAGAGGAACCACTTTAGCTATTCTCCAGTTCTATGGCACCTTCCCTGTGACCAGAGATGATTGAAAGATTTGAATCAGGGTCCCTGTTATATATTTTCTCCTTCATCTCCCACAGCCTGAGTTACAACTCATCCAGATGTTGGCACTTGTCCACTTTCAAGCCCACCAAAACTTCCATACCTCCATGCTTCTTGTATCAAACTGCTCAAAAACTTCAGTCTTCTTGAATTCTGTACTTAGATCCTTCTCCCAAGTAGAGTACCTCAAGGCATTCCAAACCACTTCCACACTGGAAAATAATTATTTTACAATTTATGAAAGTCTAATAAATTAATATATCATTCTTAGTAGTTTGACATTGAAATTATCTTTGCTTTGGTTTTTTTAACATTTGCTGATCTAAATATAGTTTCCATTTGTAGTAATCAATATGTGTTTTTTAGGATCACAGGGAAGAAGTCAGTAGTGTATGTTTCAATTGGAATGACTACTATATAGCATCGGGTTCTCGCAGTGGTGACATTATTGTACACAGTGTTACAACTAATATTTCTAGTACAGCGTTTGGTCATGGTAAAAGTCAGGTATGTGCTTTCTTCAGCAGTACTTAACATTTACAAATTTTTAAATGTCAATTTCCCTAATTTTATAAACTGGCTATATGTTATAGAAATAAGAATTGTTTTGTCAGATGTAGCTTAGGACTTCAGTGATTCAGGAACGTATTAACTTTGATCTTGATTTGAAGCAGCTTCGTTGGAATAACTTGCTGGATGCACTGAAAGGATTTTGAAATCAGATCTGTAATTATTTTCAAAGAGAAATTTGATTAATATTTCAAGGGAAGAAAAATGATGCTAACTGTCTCCAAGACTGAATTTTCGCAGGCACTTTGGTAAATCTTTACACCACCTCCATGTATTTCGAGCATTGATCGTGTAGATATAGCACCAGCTTTCCTAAGTATTGGTTACCCTTGAATCAAAGTCCATTTTCCTACACCTTGTTTTTGTCATGTGTTTGTCTCTCTAGTCTTTTCTATGCTGCATCAACTTGCTGTGGCTTTGATGATAATCCAGAGATTACTACCTTTGAATTTCTGGTCTCTTGTTTTGACCCAAGTGGATCTCAGTTCACTCCCTCAGAGCTACTTTCCTAGTTCTACTTTGTGTCATTGATGCTTATGTGAACTACGACCATTGGATCCTGTCTGTCGTGCTGCGTGTTCCTCCCTAGGCCAGAGCATGTATCCTGAACATTGGACCTCTGGGCTCTTGCAGTCATAGCAGAGAGATGTTGACCTGATGTGAGGAAAATCTTTCTTCTTTGCCTTAACTGGGCGAATAATTATTTTTAAACAGTGACACCAAGATCTAGACTGTTGCACAAGATAAAATTTCCTTTCCACATCTACCTTTTTGGGAGACCTCAGGATCTTAGTTATTTCAATAATATTACCTGATCTAAACTTAACCCCATCCTTTCCTCATAAGACAACCCACCATTCCAAATATTAGTTTTAGTCTGTTTATGTGAGGTGGGAATGTTCTGACTTTGTGGTCAGTGCAATAAAAGTTTACCAGGCTGTGTCTTGGAATGCAGGACTGATGTGAGAAGAGAGTATGGACCTGTTAGGTCTGTATTCACTGGAGTTTAGAAGAATGAGGGAATCTCATTCAAACATTATAAAATCCGAAAAGGACCAGACAGGATAAATGCAAGGAGGTTGTTTCCAGTGACCAGAAGTCTAGAACTAGGGGTCACAGATTAAGGATATGGTGTAAGCCATTTAGGACTTTGAGGACAATTCTTTAAACCAGTGAGTGAGGAGCCTGTGGAATTTTCCTGCAGAAAGTGATTGAGGCCAAAACATTGAATGTTTTCAAGAAGGAGATAGACATAGTTCTTAGGGCTAAAGGGATTAAAGGTTATGGCTATGTTCATATTGAGTGTTGGAGCAGGCTCAAAGGACTTCTCAAGAGCAACTAGGGGCAATAAATAAAGAGGCAACAACTAGCAATAAATGCTGGCCAGTCAGCGACACCCACATACCACAAATGAATTTTTTTTAAAAAACGTGCTACTCCCATTTACTTTATTTCCATTTTTTAAAAAATTAGTAAATCTTCTGTGACCTGCTTCCAAATTATTTACGTTCTTCCTTAAATAAGGATACTAATATTATATTCTGCAGATGAGGTCTCACCTGTGCCCTGTCTAGCTGAAGCATTATCTCTGTATTTTTGTATTCAATTCATCTCATAATAAGCAATAGCATTCTATTAGCTTCGTTAATTATTTGCTTTATCTTTTTGGGAGACCTCAGGATCTTAGTTATTTTAATAATGTTACCTGATCTAAACTGTGTTATATTATGTCCAGTGTTAGCCAGCCAATCTTCTATCTTTGCCAATATGTTATCCCCTATACTATGACCTTTTATGTTCTGAAATAACATTTCATATTGCGCTTTATCAGATGTTTTCTAGAAATCCAATTGCAATAATGTGTTGCCGCGTACGTGAGACAGTATGCAAGTTATGTGTAAAGGATAGAGTTGGTATGGTATGAGGCAGAGAGCAGGTCCTGATCATTGTCCTGAATTGTGTTGTTTTAATTTAGTGGATACTGCTACCCTGAGCAAATATCTTCGCTGTTTTTCTACTCTTCTAGCAACTGCTGAACTCTGGGAGATAGTTACGCTTGTGTTGCTGTTGAGTTCAGTTCCAAAAATTAAGCTTTCCTGAATGGGGGTTCAGTCAGCAATATAGTCAACTAGTTCTTTGTCCTTCTCCTCATCAAAATTATGAGGAAAGCTATATACTATCTAGAGGTTCGGTTAGTGAGTTCTCCTTCCATTATCATATTGCTTCCAACAAAATGTTCCTTTCCTAATATTGATACTGAAAATCTGCAAGTTGATCTGTCAACAAGTTGGGATTGTTGAATGTTGCTATGCAGAACGCTAGAATATTCCTATGCAGTGACTTCAAAATGCATTGACATAATTGGCCTCACTTTAGTCTTAGTATCGTGGTTAGCAACTGTACATTGCTTAGTATGTAGTATCAACTAAAACTTAACAGTGTATGACAACATATTTATAATAAGGTGCTCCCTTCATAAATTGGATTTACTTTAAGCAAAAGATGCTGGATATAGTCATCAGATCAGGTATCGCCTGTGAGGAGGAATAGATAAAATGTCTTAAATCAGTAACTTGTTTTCATAGAATCCCTACAGTGTAGAAAGAGGCCATTTGGCCCTTGGAGTCTGTACCAAACCTCTGAAGACCATCCCATCCTATCCCTGTAACCCCAAATTTCCCATGGTTAGTCCACCCAGTCTGCACATCCCTGGATACTGCATGGCAATTTAGCATGGCAATTCACCCAACCTGCACAACTTTGTGAAACCAGAACATCTGTTGGAAACCCATGCAGACATCGGGAGAATGTGTCAACTCCCCACAGACAGTTAACCAAGGCTAGAGGCAAACCTGGATCCCTGGCACTGTGAGGCAGCAGTGTTAACCAGAGTTGTCGAGTGCCAACCTTTCAGTCATTTAGAAGTATTCTTTGTTTCCAGGTTAGATTGCATCTGGAATACTTGGTCTCCTTATTTCTAGAAATATATTATTACCACAGATGGAGGGCAGCAAAGATTCACCAGACTTATTGTCAGGATGGCAGGACTGCTCTATGAAGAGACATTTGGCAAACTGAGCCTGTGTACTCAGAGTTTCAAAGAATAGGGGATGATCTCATTGAACTTTGAAAAGACTGCAAGGTATAGACAAGGTAAATGGAGGTAAGATGTTGGCCCTGGCTGATGAGTTTAGAACCGGGACCACAGTTTAAAATAAGGCAAGTGCCACTTAGGTCCACAATGAGGAGAATTTATTTTTCTCAGAGGGTTGTGAACTTCTGGAATTTTCTATCCCAGAAGGCTTATAGAAGTTCAGCCTTTGAGTATGCTCAAGGTAGAGAAGGATAGATTTCTGATTACCAATTGCATACTGGGTTATTGGAATGGGGTAGGTTAAAGTTATGGTAACTTTTGATCAGCCGTGATTCTATTAAAAAGAGACACAGGCTTGACAGGCTGAATGACCTATTCCTGTATTCCAGCTGAATTGACAATTTAAATCTTTTTAAAAAATGGTATTAGTTCTTTCATATTGTTTGGAGAAATGTTTCTGTTTCCACTTACACATATCAAACATTTCTGTTTGATTCTGCTTTCCTTTGTCAGCCAGTACAAAATTTAAAGTATTCCCTCTTCAAGAAAGCTTTGTTGGGAAGTGTTCATGACAGTGGAGCTGTAACTCTTTGGGATGTTAATACACAACAACCTTACCACACCTTTGAAAATGCTCACAAGGCTCCTGCTTCTGGACTTTGCTTTTCACCAGTGAATGATTTGTTATTTGCCACAGTTGGTTTGGATAAAAAGATCAACTGCTACGACACGTCCAGCAAGATGTGAGTATGTTTTACGTGTCTGGCAATTGCTTTACATACCTTAATTATGTATTGTCAGTACTGAAACCACAGCTTTTCCTGGAAGGAAAAATAACTTCACTGGATGTGCATGACACAAATTCAAAATGCCTAGGTGACTCAGACTTGGATGTAGAGAGAACAGAGGAGAACAAACAGTGTTTTAAACTATGGCTGATAGGTCAGTGGAAAACGCAGCTGCGTGGCAGCTTACGTTTAGTGTAGCCAAGTGTAAAGTGCTGCATTTTGTTTGGCAGAATGAGTTAAGGCAGTGCAACATAAAGGCATTGCAAGAACAGAGATCTGAGGGCACACATCTACAAATTATTGAGGGCAGCCGTTGACACGGGTGACCATATAGTCGTCCTCCAATGAGTCTCCACTAGTGGTTAGCTGAGTGGGAGTACTATCTCGAGATTTCTTTCTCATTTACATGCTGTCCCTGAGCAGCTTGTGTCTTCCAGAGACACAGCATTAATTTTTGCATGTACTCTGATGACACTCCGCTCTACATAATTACCTGCTCTCTTGATTCTTCCACTGTCACTTAATTGATCAGAATGCTTATCTGACATTTGGATTGACAGAATTTTTTCCTAATTAAATATTGCGGAGACTGAACCCAGTAGTTTTGGTAACTACTCCAAGCTCAGTTTCCCTAGCTTATGGACTCCATCCTTTTTCCTGACACCAGTCTAAGGTTGTTGTCAGTTGGGAGATGTGTAATCTTCATAGGAAAGGTCTCGCAGACTAGGCCTGTAGACATTGGAATTTAGAAGAAGAAAAAGTAATCTTGTAAAGACCCAAAAATTGCCGTGTGAGTTTTAAGGCAGTTGTAGATTCAGAACAAGAGAGTTGGAGGTTATCACGTGGATGCTGAAATGTGGCTATAGAAATAGACCTTTCAGCCCATCTGATACACAGTTAGATCATAACTAATCATCTACTTTCCCATACTATTTTCATATCCTTTGTAATTTCTCTTCCGAAATCCATCAGCCTGTATTCTTGAACATGCTGGATAATTGATCTTCTGCACGCTGTGCAGTAGAGAATTCCAAAACTTGTTCACCTGAGTGAAGAAATTTCTCCTCCGTGGTCTGCCCCATTTTTTTCTGAGATTATGTCCCTGATTTTAACCAATAACCAGGGGAAGCATCAACATCTATCCTGTTGCACCCTGTAAGAATTTTGAATTTCAGTGAAGCCTTTGAAAACTCTAGGGAATGCAGACTCAGTCACTCTTCATAAGACAATTCCACTGTTGCGGAGTTTAGTTTGGTGAACTTCTGTTGCATTCCCTAAATGGCAAGTTAATTCTTCCTTAGCTAAGGAGATTAAAACTGCACACAATACTCCAGCTATGGTTTCACCAAAGCTGTATACAGTGCAGGAAACTATCTTCACTTTTGTACTTAAACCTCCTTGCAATAAATGCCAACGTACCTTGCCTTCTTTATATATTTTTGCACCTACGTGCTTGCTTTTAGTGACTCAAAAATTAGGCTACAAGTTTAAGAAATTTAAGAAATATTCTACACCTTTTCCTGCCAAAGAAGATATCATCAGATTTGGCCATGTTATGTTCTCTTTGCCATGTTTTAGCCGTTCACTTAGACAAACTAAGTCCTTGTGAAGTCTCCTTTCATCCTCCTGTCAATATATATTCCCACCCAGTTTTGTGGCAGCAAATTTATAAATACTGCATTGATTCCCCACATCCAAACTGTTGAAATAGATTGCGAACAGCTGTGGTCTTAGCACTGATCATTGCAGTGCTGACTGTTGTGGTACCCTACTGGTAACAATTTGCTGACTTGAGATTGGCCTGTATGTTTCTGCTTTCTCTCTTGTATCTGTTAACCAATCTTCAATCTATACTTTATAATACTACCAGCTCCAATGCCCTCTAATTTTATTAACAAAAGCCTTCTGAAAATCTAATCGGACGTTTTTCCTTACCAGAACCCCTAAAACAAGGAGATAGTTTAAAATTGAAGGATCTGCCTTTTTGAGAGAGAGATGAGGATTTTTTTCTGAGGGTCATGAGTTATTGGGGAATTCTTCCCACAGAGCAGTGGAAGCTGTGTCATTGAACGTTTTTAAGGCAGCGGTAGTTAGATTCTTGATGAACAAGGAAGTCACAGGCTTTCAGGGATACGTGAGAAAGTGGAATTGATGCTACCATTGATTTGCCACGATTTTACTGAATAGTGGAGCAAAGCAGCCAACTGGTCTACTCCTCCTCATTCCTATGTTTGCAACCTTGATGTTATGTTTAACCACAGGATGCGCCTTCAGCCTCATTCACAGCATCGCCTGTGACAGCCTATTTAATTCCCTGTAACATTGCCCAGTATCACCCCTGTCTCAGCTCATCTGCTAAACCCACTTTCATGTCTTTGTTTTCTGTAGACTTGACAACTCCAAGAGACCTTGTATTTCTGCACAGATCTTTGTGCATAATGCAACTACTGAAATAAGTGAAAAAATCTGGACTTAATAAATAGAAGCATGGCTTTAAAAATTCAAATAATTTCGCAGAGCCCACACAACACATTTACACAGCCCCAGCTGGGTCCAGTTCTACACTAAAAAGGAACTGGGAGCAGTTTGGAGAGATTTATTAGAATAGTTCCTGTGGAGACTGGAGACGTTTTTCTTCAAGCAATAAGCGGTAGTAGGAGATTGCATTGAGGTATTTAGAATGATTAAGAGTTTACATAAAGTAAACTTCTTCCAGTTTCCCCTTGCTGAATGGTCACTAACTTGAGGCACAGATTAAAGTGCCAGAAACACAAAGCGGAAAAGCTTTTCTACACAAGTGTTGAGAATTTCAAATGCATTACAGGATGGTGTGGCAGATGTGGACTCACTGGTGGCTTTTAAAAATGACTTGGATAAATATTTGGATATAAGGTTTGAGATATGGAGAAAGAAGAGAGAGTGGGATTAGGAGGATTGCCTTTTAAGAGAACTGGCATAGACTCAATGGTATGAATCGCCTCCTTTTAGTCTACTATTCTATAATTTCAAGGCTATTGAAAGGAATACATGATCTTTGCTGACATAGATATGTCTTTTAAGTGGAATTACCTTCTTTTGTTTGCCATTGAGCATTAAACTATTTTGTCAAGTTGTGAACAGATTGAGCTTTGAGTGGGGCTGTCATCTGTAGGTATCTGTTAGAAGAAGAAAATTACTAATTCTGTGAAGGCATGTGCTCTAGTTACTTTGCCAAATCAACTTGGTCAGTTGATGTGTGTATATCTCCCCATATGAGATACAGCAACAAGTACTAATCGGTCCAAAAACTCCACGTGGTCTTCGACCGTACAGTGCAGTCAAAGTATTATTCAAAGATGGTTTGAATGGAGAAATGCCGCTGTATTGTGTAATAGTTTATGAAAAACGATTTTGTCATTGAATTCATTGTTAAGTAATCAGCACTCAGCTTGGTGATGAATGTGGTGACAACTACAATGCTTTCAGAAAATATACTTTGAACTGTTTTCTTTCACTACTTATTTTTAAATTTTCATTTGAAATGGTTTTACTTTTGTTCGTAACTTGCCCTGTGATCCCTGCCTTTTGAACCACACTTCGTGATTTAAATTATGTTTCATATTTCTAAATCAAATACAAGTGCATCACAGAAGTTCATGTCCAGGCTTGTATCATCCAGAATGTGATGACCGTGTTTTTATGTCAGTAAATAATCAACATTCTGCGGAAAAATGATGAAAAATAGTATGCAAATGCATTAACTTCTTATTATCTAGAAAACTAGAACTATGGAATTGAGTTAAAACTTTGTGACCATCTTGTTAAATTCATTTTACATAGGCTATTGAGAAGTATTTCTGTTGAAGCCCCGTTGACTGCAATAGACTTTATGACTGATGGAGCAACTTTGGCTGTGGGTTCCATCAGGGGCAAAATTTATGTGTATGATTTACGAGTGACTACTTCACCGCTCAAAATTGTCAGTGCCCACAAGAAATCCATACGGTGCTTGAAGTTTCAGAATGGTTCTCTGCAGTTCAAGGTAGGTAGACTGTGATTCTTATTAAATTTATTAAACCAATCCTAAGTTTGGTGATATCATTTTAGTTTTAAACCCCAAGTATCTTGAACTGAAGTGGTATAGAATTGTCACTATATCATATGAATACCAAAGCACTTAATTGCCACCACACAGTACATGTTTGTGTCGTTGTATAAAATCATCAATATCAATCTGTTTGTCGCCTTTAGCATCACATTTGACCCTGAGCTTCCAACTTCACGGAGAGGCGGTAGTGTAGTGGTAATATCACTGGACTAGTAATCAAGAATGAGTTCAAATCCCAGTCTGGCAGATGGTGAAATCTGAATTCAAAGAAAATTTCTTGAATTAAAACTGGCCTAAAAGTGACCGTGAGACCACTATTGATTGTTGTAAAACACTCATCTGGTTCACCAATGTCTTTTAGAGAAGGAAATCTGCCAACCATTACCTGTTTGTCATGGCAGTGTGGTTGATTCTTAATTGCCCACTGGACAGTTAGGGATGGCAAGCAGTGCTGGCATGCAGCATTATTTACATCCCATGAATGAACGAATAAAATCAAAGATTTTGTGCCGTTGATAAAACTGCCCGTCAGCACCTCTGTGACATTGCCTGATATCACCTCCTGTCTTGGGTCATCTGCTGAAACTCTAACCTGTGTCTTTGTTGTTCTTAGACTTATCTATTCCACTGCTCTCTGAGTTGGTCTCCTAATGTTGCTCAGTCCAAATTGCATTCATCTGACAGTGATCTACCTGGGATCCCAGTCAAGCAACATTTTGATTTTAAAAATTCTCACCCTTGTTTCAAAACCCTCCATAGTTTTGCCCTAACTATTTCTGATCTGCTCCAGTCCCTTGGAGATGCTTGTGCTTTTGTAGTTCAAGTCTCTTTTATGTTCTGTATTAAGTAGCGATGCCTTCAGTAGACCCCAATCTTGAGATTGCCTTTCCTACACTTCTCCACCTCGGAGAATCAGAGTCATACAGCTTAGAAGCAGACCCTTTGGTTCAACCAGTCCATGCTGAACATAATCCCGAACTAATCTTGTCCTATCTGCCTGCTCCTGGCACATATCCCTCCAAACCTTTTCTATTCATGTAATTATCCAAATGTCTTTTAAATGTTGTAATTGTACCCACATCCGCCATTTCCTCAGGAATTTCATTCCACTCATGAACCACCCTCTATATAAAAAGTTTGCCCCCCATGTCTCTTTTAAATCCCTCTCCTCTCACGTTAAAAGTGTGCCCCATAGCCTTGAAATACCACATCCTAAGGAAAAGACAAATGCCATTAATTCTGTCTATCCCTCATTATTTTATGACCTTCTGTAAGGTCTCCTCTCAACCTCCTATGCTCCAGTGGAAAAGGTCCCAGCCTTTTGTTTATAACTCAAACCTACCATATCCAGCAACATGCTGGTAAATCTCTTCTGAATCCTCTGCAGCTTAATGATATCCTTCCTATTGGCTAGGGGACCAGATTTAGAGACAGTATTCTAGAAGAGGCCTCATTAATGTCCTGTATAACGTCAACGTGACTTCCCAACTCCTATGCTCAAAGAATGAAGGCAAGTATGCCAAATGCCTTTTTAACCATCTTGTCTATATGTGACCCAGACTTCAAAGATTTATGTACCTGAGTGCCTAGGTCCCTCTGTTCCGTAACACTACACAAGGCCCTACTGTTAATTGTATAAGCCCTACCCTTGTTTGTTGTACCAAAATGCAATACCTTGCATTTATCCAGATTGAGCTCCATCTGCCATTTTTCAACCCATCTTTTTTCTCCTTCTATTGTGGAGACTGTGCACTGTTTGGGTATTTTAAAAAAGAGCATCTGTGGCCCTCATTGAAAGAGGAGCAGAGGTGTTATCCCCGAACTCTTGTATAATATTATTCCTCAACCAGTATCACAATAGAAGATTATCTGCTCATTAACGCATTACTGTTTATGGCAACTTGCTCTGTGTAGCTTGGCACAGTTTCCAAATGGCCCAGTTTATCCTCTGACATTGGTCAGGAAGTGGAGTGGAATCAGTGGCTACAGAATGGAGCTTGTAACGAGTGTTGAATTTTTTAAAGCAGAATAGATATTGTTCCTCCCAGTACAGCCAGCCCTTGTCTCCTACCATTGCACTGGAACAGGAGTTTGCTGGTGCTAACACCCCTGCTATCTCCCTTTGCTATTACCCCTGCTGCACCATTCAGAGCAAATAGAAACATAGATAGGCAGCAGGATGAGACCATTCACCCCTTTGAGCCTGCTCTGCCATTTGTCGCAGCAGATCAGCAAGGATTCAAATATATGGATTGAGGAGGGACCAAGAGTAGAAGGTGAGCAGAGTGGTAAGCCAGGCAGAATGGGAGGAATCCATGCACACCCAAAACATTATTTTCTTGGTGCAAGCAGCTACCTACAGTGTCAATGGTAGTAACATGCATTACAGGCACTACAACTGCGTATATGGCGAGTATGCCCTGAATGCTGGGTGACAGCAAATGTAGTTGTGGAGAATAAGATTCCATAGAAAATTGAGTACGTCTTTTGCCTCTTGAAGAAGGCTGATATGCCAGGTTAAGGAATGATAACTGAAATGTGGAACTAAATTGGAGAACACTGTCAATGAAGTGCAGTAGGACATACGGGCACCTTCTGTCCTAGAAGATTTTGATTCTATGTTGCTGAATATGTTTTGCAATGTCTCACTGGGGTAGCACGCTGTAAATCAAGCCCTGCTATTTCTGAAGTCATCCCAAGATTTTTTTAAAAAGTACACAAAATTCCCCAATATACCAGCCTTAGACCCAGCTAACAAAACCACAGACCAGGTTTCTGAACTTAACAAGAGTTATTATTCTTTGTAATTAATTTGACTGTAGCTACGGTGAAAATTCATGAATCGTTTACATATAACTCCTGCATATAATTCTACTAAATAGACTATCAATCAGTCAAATCCCCTTATGAATCCCCCCTTTACATACGCACACAAAACACACACGGGAAAATATCATGAGTTAATGACGGAAAGAAAGGCCAGGAAAGCAGTTCAGTGGTTTCCATTCACTCTGGTCATGTAAGGGTACTGGACTGAACTCTGCTTCGTGGTCATTCTTCTCTAGATGCTTCCACTGGTTTGGAAAAGACACAGGTAGATAGTTCACACATATAAAAGGTCTTTGACCAATTAATCAAAAGTTACAGAACAAAACTCTTCAGCTCCAGTTGTTCTGAAACCCACAGTTGTGCATGCAATCTTCGCAATGAATATCATGTCACTTGGTTTCAAACCATGCAGCAACCCTCGCAATGAGCATCTCAGGAGCACAAAAGCTGACGTTTCGGGCCTAGACCCTTCATCAGAGAGGGGGATGGGGAGAGGGTTCTGAAATAAACAGGGAGGGGGTGGAGGCAGACTGAAGATGGCTAGAGGAGAAGAGAGTATGGGTGGGGAGGTAGGGAGGGGATAGGTCAGTCTGGGGAGGACGGATAGGTCAAGGGGGTGGGGTGAAGTTAGTAGGTAGGAAATGGAGGTGTGGCTTGAGGTGGGAGGAGGGGATAAGTGAGAGGAAGAACAGGTTGGGACGAGCTGGGCTGGTTTTGGGATGCAGTGGGGGGAGGGGAGATGCACATTCTCCCCGTGTCTGTGTGGGTTTTCTCCGGGTGCTCCGGTTTCCTCCCACAGTTCAAAGATGTGCAGGCTAGGTGGATCGGGCTATGCTAAATCGCTCATAGTGTTCAGGGGTGTGTGGGTTATACGGGGATGGGTCTGGGTGGGATGCTCCAAGGGGCGGTGTGGACTTGTTGGGCTGAAGGGCCTGTTCCCACACTGTAGGGAATCTAATCTAAACTGTTGCTTCTTTACAAACACAATGAAATTAATAAACTATCGGAAAATTGCAATAAATGTTCCACTGTCTATATTAGGTGACGGTGATCCCCAAGCCACTTAAACCAACAGGCAGATTTCCAATAAGAATCAGCGAATCAGTTAGTGTTTAGACTGAAAGGGATTGTGACCTGGAATTTGCTGAGGTGAGGTGGTACCTCATTGCTCCTTAGTCCAAGGTTGGAAAAACATTGTTTGTGTTGTGTAGAGGATAGCTGTGATACTGCAGTGCAGTTCTGCAGCTGCCTGGGCTTGTACAGATCTACTCTTATAAGGCCGAATGCAATCCTTTCAAGGCACGAACAGTCCTTGGAAAACAACTTTGGCTCCCTGTCATGGAACCACTCCTGCTCAATTAATCATTGATCAACTCTGGCATTTGTTCCCTTACTGTATGAAGAATTAGAGCCTGAAAGGGTTACAACTCCCATGAGCCATTCAGATCTGGAACACCCTCTGACCTATGGGTGTAGGTGTGGTGATGTGGTGGAAGGTGCTAGATCGATGGGAGAAAGCCCCAGGCCCCTCCGTTTATATATAAGTGGGAAGGAATCCTCTTGGAGCTATACTGTAAATCTATTTCAGAATTCTTCCGAGGGAGTGAGTGCAACTTTCGTGTGTGTTTTTTCTCCCTCTGTTGGATTATTCAGTGAATTCAATTGTCTTTGTAGGAGTTTGAAATAAATAGAGGCTTGTACTTGCGTTTATCTGTTTTAAGTTTAATTTGGCTTGGGTTTTCTGATTGTTTCAGCAACCTTTTCTTCAAGTGGTGTTGCCAAATCTCTCAACATTTTCTGCTATACTGTACTTAGCAGGCTTAATATACTTTTTAAATGGGTATTTTCTCTCTTCTAGCCTAATGGAGGTAAAAACTTCGCAAGCAGAGGTTCATCCACCTTGCCCACCACAGCTACCAAGAGGACTTCCACTAAGGTGAACAGTGCTCCAGGTAGTGACAGTGCAAAGGGAATCCAGGAGCTTACTGCACTAATGACATCTGCACCAGCTGTGAAAGTACCTCCTGTCCTCGAAGAAAAAGTAGCTGAAGCTAATCTGGATGTAAAAGGTAGAGTTGTTTCTGTTTCAATTAGTGCAAGAGCATGCATGGTATTGAAAATAAATATAATTGCAACTGAAGGAACAAGGTAGCCTTGCTATAAAATTGACCTGAGCAAATTATTTAATTGAATTTAGTTAAGAAGACATTTAATAACTTGTGGGGCTGAAGCTGCCTCCCATACAACTCCAGTTCCAAACTACATACCTGACTTCAGGAATGCCAATAAATGCTACCTTACTAGCATTACCCAGATCCTAAGTGTATATATTTAAAAATTATAGAGAAGATCTTGGAATTCTTCAATGCAAATTTTTGACTGAGTAGCTGTTCAATCTCTGAAAAAAACAGAGGTATGATACCTGAGTGTTTATGCTATTGGAGGGCCACCACAGCTGTTATAAATTCAAATTCCACAATGAACTATCAAAGCTGGTCTTTTAGTATACTTCAAGAAAAGGAAGCTGACATCCCTCTCCTTTCTCTGCTTCATACATGACTCCAATTTCACATTGTGCTTGATATGCATGTTATCATGATTACCTTACATGGTTAATGTGTATTGATTTTCCAATGTTACCAACATTCCGGGAACTCATAGCTGTATATTTAAGCAGTGAATATCTAAATGCTTAACGTTTTAATGTTTTGAGTATTTGTATATCTCAGTTAAGCACAGGAGTTTTTCAGGAATGGCAATGACCAATGTAACCAGGCTCAGGAGGAAAGTAGCTTCATTTCTTAACAGAAAAATGTGATAAATACTGTAAAATGGCAAGTAGATTGAATTAATCAAATAACTGTTATGCTAGCTTTGAAAAGTGAGTTTCAGATATATTTAGAGATTGTGGTAATTCTATTCTTTAAATAAATTTGGGCAAATCTGATTTTTAGCTCACCGATTAAACTAACTTTACTATTTGTGTTTTTATTCTAGGTTTAGCACATAGCACCAGTCTAGATGTAATTCCATCCAAAGACACAGAAAATGCAAGAAGAGCAGATAACAGTGGCAATTTTAGAAACCTTGATTGTGTGGGTAGAAATAGTTTTGGAGATGTATTCTCACCAGTCAGAGATGGTAAATTGATTTAAATGAACCTTTATTAGCATCTATTGAATAGTGCAAAACATTTACGAACCCCAACAATTATTCAGGATGGTTATGGTTTACTTTTCTAGATGTTGCTGGATTAAAGAATGAAGACAGCATGACAAAAGGAAATGGTAAGATGGGCTTTCTTGATTGTTTGTTAATTTACTTATTTTGCCTTGAGAAATCCACTAATGAATTGAGCTTTCTGGGGCCTCATTCCAGTGTAACTTGGACCGATGAGATGAAAGCTACAACAGTCTACAGCGGTCCCATCTTAAAATAATTCCAAACAATTACAATCCCAAATCAAAACTTGCTAAAAATATGACACATGAATGTAACATTGTGATAAAGTTGAAAGGAAAAGAAATTTTCCTGCCCTCCTGGTAGGCAGATGAAGAATATATTGTGGCATTTCAGTTAGGACTAAGGTATATATTTGGAATAATATTTTAATGTGTTTATTACTGATGCTGGGTGCTATGGGTTAAAACTTAATTTTTATGCCATTTTTATTTCTGATGCTGTGGTTAAATTTAGTTCAATTGGTAGCACTCTTGCCTCTCAGTTCAAACCAAATGGTTGCAGGGTCTGTTTGACTTTTATTGTCCAAAATCTAAATGAGTATTGACTTTTGACAGTTGAATCATCTGGTTATTCTAATGAACTGTTCTGTTGAAATTGTGTGCCTGACAATTTTAACAACAAAGCATAAATGAAAATGAAAATCCTTAGGCCCAGCAAGTAAGCATCTGAATGTTATACAAATATGTGTACCTTAGATAGAGGTGATTGGAGAGCAAATCATCTTGTTGGAAGTAAGTGAGTGAGAGTCAAAACGCCAACTTTCAGGCAGCATGAAGTGTAACAACTGCGAGTATTACTTAGCAAAAATGTATCTCCTGAAGGATACATCTCGTTGATTCTGCAAAAGCAGGCAGTAGTTAGCATCAATTAGCGATGCCAAAATGTTGCTGTCCTAAAAGGTGGGTGGCAGCATTTCATCCTTTATCCATTTTGAGGTGGCTGGCATACTACACGGAAGAGCATCTTCACTCAAATGATCATGAAAATCAAAAAGGCGTCAATGCCGAGAAAAGAGAAATAGACATTGAATTGCAGAAATAATAAAAGAAAGTATATGTGAATAAAGGGTTAAAAAATTAGAAATATAGGCCATTCATGACTAACAAATAACGCATGAATAAAAACATTGTCATTGTATTTTTCATTTGGCTAATCTTGTTCCCATCATTATTAGAAATGGTAGTTGATGCTAAAGCATTTTATGGTTGTTTTTTAAGTTATTCCTTGTGCAGAACAAAACTCTCAAATAGATTATTCTTTGTAGGTTCGGGGTTTTTGCCACAGTTGAACACTGTATTTTCCACAAGAAGTAATCCGGTGGGTGCCAGTATGCAGGAAGAATTGAAGTCAAACTCCTTGCAGGGATTTGGATCTCCATCTCCCATTAAAGAACAGGCTGCACAGCGAGACATGAGTGCCATATTGAGCCAGCTCCAGAGTGCTAGGCAAGATTCAAAAGAGCCTGTCGGCCAGGTATTAACTAAATTTATCGCAACAATAATTATATTTCTTTATGCTTTAAATCTTTAGGACAGATCACATCAGTTTGACGTGTATTTCTTAATGTTTGAACAACTATGGAGTGGTTGAATTGAGATGTTTATAAACTTTATGAATTTCATTAGCATAGATACAGAGAAATTGTCTTCCTGGAATGGGGTGGAAATCTAGAACAAATAGGCATGAACTTAAAATTAGAGTGAGATCACATGGAGTGAAGTAAAAGACACTTTCCGTACAAAGATAATGGAAATTTAGAACATTCCCTCCAAAAAAAGCTGTAGCTGCAGAGCCATTTGTAATATTCAAGTCTGATTTGGATCGGTTATATTTGTGTAGGGATATTGATGGACTTTTGGCAATGGCAAATAAGTGGGAATTGAAGTACAGACTTTTCAGAATCTCATTGAATGACAGGGCAGTCTCAAATGGCTGAATGACTTATTCATATTTCTAATATACTTGTTTACACAGTGAATGGGCTGGATCATTAAAATGAGGGAGATCCCCGTACTTGATTCTTCGTTGATACTGATTTGACTAATCTAAATTAAATGCATGACAGTTGGAGGCAGAACTTCTGTGTTTGAGGGGCAAACATGATAAACATTCCTGCTCGTGAGGCCTACCCAAATACCCCCACTGAAAGGTTCATGTTTTGTCTGGAATAGTTTCTGTGGTTGAAAAATCTGACAGTGTTCACCGTCAAGGTGATTACTGTCTTGGAGGATTATTGATGCTGTGTAGCTATATAAAGCATAAGCTTTTTGAAGGGAGAAAATCTAAATGGGGAGAAGAAATGTTGTTTCGTATATTCAGAAAATGCAAGTGATTCTGACAGAAATGGAAAATCTGATCAACTTCTCGGGAACACCAGAGTACGTCAGGGGAATTGAAGCTATAAAGCTAATGACCTAATCTGATTAGTTATACTTTTTCCCAGCTCACTTGCTGAGGAAATCAGTTCTTACCTGTGATAATAGATCGCATTTAGAGAAGGCCCTGTTACATTTTTCTTTTCATACTTCGGTTACTTTGCCCAAAATACCAGTTCAAAGCTTGCAAAAGCCCCTGTGATCACCTTTCCGAACCTACACTTTACACAATGAGTGAGAGAAACCTTAGATGTGACTTATCTTCGGTGCGCTCATTACCACGTTAGTTTAATGTTTCAGTAAGGATTTTGTTTTGGAAAATTATTTGGATTAAACCTATTTGTTACCAGTCTGTCATAGAGTATATAACTGATGCGGCATTAACTTCTGTTGAGCTACTTTCTTGTTATTTCTTGTTCTGTTGATCTTTGTTCCGAACAATGTTTTGCATTAAAATGATAGTATAAAGAACATTTGAAGATAAGTGTTTCCCTTAGCCTCTCCTGGGCATTGATTTTGTTAAACATAAAGTAGCATGTTACCACAAGAAATCTATATCTAATGATATACATATTCCAAATTCTTAACAGGAAAATAAAGCCATAGGAATGCAGAAATCCGAAATAATTGAGCATAACGGCCAATTGGAAGCTGCAAGATTGGATCAGGTAGGTTAGAACAGCAGTAGATGACTATTAAGTGGAATGTTCCAGTTGTCTATCTTTATTTAAAGAGATTCAAAGTCGGAAATTTCGAAAGGCATAGAATAGCATCATGGACTTTACTTTAGGGGGCACTGAGTATAAAAACAACTGGTTCAACGTGAAGAATTACTTCTAGTTCTAGACACTGTACATGGTGGAATGATGTGAAGGCACTGAAAAGATTTATGACAATGTCCCAGGAAAGACGTGATTCAGTTTTTAAATTGGAAATATTGGGGCCATCTTCCTTAGGGAAGAAAAGGGTGAGAGATTTGATCAGGATATTCTCTGTGAAAGATGTGAACTAAAGATGTTCACATTGGTGGAATGATCAAGAACAAGAGGGAACAGATTGAAATTAATTGGCAAAAGAAGTAATGTGACTTGAAGATAACAAAATGTGGGGCTGGATGAACACAGCAGGCCAAGCAGCATCTCGGGAGCACAAAAGCTGACGTTTTGGGCCTAGACCCTTCTTCACCCCTCTGAAGGGTCTAGGCCCGAAACATCAGCTTTTGTGCTCCTGAGATGCTGCTTGACCTGCTGTGTTCATCCAGCCCCACACTTTGTTATCTTGGATTCTACAGCATCTGCAGTTCCCATTATCATGTGACATGAAGTTTTTTTTTGCTGACTGTATATGGGGTACAGGCAGGTTCATACAAGGCAATCAAGATTATTGGATTGTCTTCTCAAAAAGAAGTGTGTAGGACTATGGAGACAAGTCATTGACAAAAGGTAACTTGTTCTATAGAGAACTGGCACACATACAGTGAGACAGCTTCTGTGCTCTAATAATTCTGTTAAGCCAATTCTTAGGGCCAAGCTGAAGGTTAGGCCTGTGTTGGCAGTACTTTGGTTAATGACTAAGAACAACACATGACTTGTAACTATCAAGCAGCTCAACAACTTCCATCTTTATGGCCTGTAGTGTATTATGTATATATCCAGGCAGGACAAAAACAGGAATGCAGCACTCCTCTCTTAGCACAACTTTCAAGTCTATTTGTACTCATCAAATAGGTGGCTTTGCAGGTCCTCAGGATGGACCTCCAGAGGATGGTCCCGTGCCTCAGAATTTTCTGCATGGTGAGGTAGCCAGAGCCTGATGTCCAAGGCTCCGCTTCAGGGATGCTTGCAAGTCTGACCTGAAGTCCCTAGGCATCAGTTATTGTTCCTGGGAGTCACATGCTGATGCACAGGAAAATAGTGGCACTTCCTAGGCTGGTGTGTACCACCACAATAAGCAGTGGCTATTACAGCTTGACAACTAGCACCAATGTGGAAAAGCAACCCGCAGTGACCCTTGGTAGCTTGATGTATGATACTTCTAGTGGAACCTCTTCAGCTATCAGCAAAAGTGTGCCATATTAAAGCATCTGATCTGGAGTGGGTTTATTTGCTGTATCATCAGCATCCTTCATAAGTGGAATAGTGCTGGAACAATTAATATTTCATCTGTTATCTTTTCTGTTTTCTAGACCATTCCTAAATAATTTGAATGAAGGAACAATATGTATCAAAGACTTTCAACAATGGAAATATGTTATTATTCAGGGTCATTAAATAGTATTTTTCTTACCAATTTATAAACCTGTTTTATTTAGTTTCACTTCAACATTTTAAAAAAAGAGAGCATCAGAATTGGGTCTTAAAAAAAACCTTGAAGGAAATATGTGGAATCCAATTTTGATTAGAACATGCTAAACATCAATGAAAGAAGTAGCTCACTTTATTAAATAAACTTTAAACTAAATTTCAGCATGATTCAATGGTAGCACTCATGTTAAATGTCATGTGTTTAATACTGATGATAACAAAGTGTGAAGTTGGATGAACACAGCAGGCCAAGCAGCATCTCAGGCGCACAAAAGCTGACGTTTCGGGCCTTGGCCCTTCATCAGAGCTGATGAAGGGTCTAGGCCTGAAACAGCAGCTTTTGTGCTCCTGAGATGCTGCTTGGCCTGCTGTGTTCATCCAGCTTTACACTTTGTATTCTTGGATTCTCCAGCATCTGCAGTTCCCATTATCACTGTTTAATACTCATACCTGGTTCCATGTTTTCATTGCTATGTTGAGGGAATGGTATACTATTTTAGATTAGACGTGCACGGTTCATGGCATTGTGCCGCAATAAAGTAAGTTGCAAGTACATTTTATAGAGCAGTTACTCAGTTATGTGGATCTCGCACTTAGTTTTGGTATGTTCTCCCTCCCGCCTCCTTGACCCAACACAACCTGTCCATCATCTCTTCCACCTATCCAACCCACCCATCGCACTGACCAATCTCCTCCACTCGCTACCTGCATTCACCTATCACCTTCCCCAGCCCGACCCCTCCTCTATTATTTCTGAGCTCCCTTCCATCTCCCCATTTCTGAAGGAAATGTCAACTTTCCCGTCCCAGTGGTGCCTGCTGTGTTCCTCCAACTCCATGTTGTGCTTCCTACTCCACCACCCTTTGTCTCTTACTGATAAGCCGATTTTGTATCCAGTTGGTATGCTGTCCCTGAATCCCATGTGATCTAACTTTACTAACCAGTTAAACTATCCAGAGCTTGTCAAAGGCTTAGCTAAAGACCATGTAGATAACGTCTACCACTTTGCCCTTTACACTTGTGTTTAACAAAAAAAACTCTCAGATTTAAAATCAGCAACTGATCTGGCAACAACTGCCGTCTGTGGAAGAAAGTTCCAAACTTCGACTACGTTTTGTGTGTAGAAGTGCATCCTAATGTCACACCTGAATTGTCTAGCCCGAATGTTTAGACTATGCACTCTGATTCTAGAATCACCAACCAGTCGGAGTAACTTATCTAAATATACACCCTGTCTCCTCTTGTTAATACTTTGAATACTTTGATCAAATCAAACCTAACTTCTCTCAATTCTAGAGAAAGCGGGCCTAATTTGAATAATCTCTGCTCGTAAATTAATTCTTCAAATCCAGGTATTTTCTTGTAAATCTACATTGTACTTCCTCCAAGGATTGTATATCCTTCCTAAGGTGTGGTGCCCAGATCTGCTGACTGTTCTGTAGAATGAGGTCCTCCACGATTTTGCATAGCTGCAGTATAATTTCTTCGTTTTACACTCCAGTCATCTAGACATAAAGACCAGTCCTGGTAGCCTGCTGTAGATGGGTAAATGCTATTCTTTCTTTCCTTTAAGACCAGAGAAGTTTCTTTGTAAGTTTATTTGTGCATACATTGGAGAGGGCACATCAGGAAAATAGCAGACTTCATCATAAGAACAAAAGTTTTACTCTATTCCAACAGATATATTTCTAATTGACTGTTACTACAAGTACTACCTTCCAAATAAAGCATCCCTCAGTTTTCACTTCTGTTTGTGACCATTTTTGGTTGCATAATTCGCATTCCAAGCTGGTATTCAATTATGTTCAAGTTAAAACATGATATCCAATCATATCATTACATGTTGGCATTGCATATTGTTAACACAAACCTGTTACAGGAAATTATGTCAATAGACAATAGGTGCTGGAGTAGGCCATTCGGCCCTTCGAGCCAGCACTACCATTCATTATGATCATGGCTGATCATCCACAATCAGTATCCTGTTCTTGCCTTATCCCCATAACCCTTGATTCCACTATCCTTAAGAGCTCTATCTATCTCTTTCTTGAAAGTGTCCAGAGAGTTGGCCTCCACTGCCTTCTGGGGCAGAGCATTCCATATATCAACCACCCTCTGGGTGAAGAAGTTTTTCCTCAACTCTGTTCTAAATGGCTACCCCTTATTTTTAAACTGTGTCCTCTGGTTCTGGACTCACTCATCAGTGGAAACGTGCTTCCTGCCTCCACAGTGTCCAATCCCTTAATAATCTTATACGTCTCAATCAGATCCCCTCTCATCCTTCTAAACTAAAGTGTATACACGCCCAGTCACTCCAATCTTTCAACATATGATAGTCCTGCCATTCTGGGAATTGACCTCATCAACCTACGCTGCACTCCCTCAATAGCAAGAATGTCCTGAGATATAAATCTGTATTCCTGAGAATTATAGATTCATAAAGATATAAACACAGAAACAGACCCTTCGGTCCAACTCGTCCATGCCGACCCGATATCCTGGATCAATCTAGTCCCATTTTCCAGCATTTGTCCTATATCCCTCAAATTCTTCCTGTTTGTATACCTACTAGGCTAAAGGAAATTTGACTGTGGCTTTTAGAATCTTGAAAGGAATTGATAGGGTAGATGAAACCTTTACTGCCCATGAAGAGTTGCAGACAAACCCATATAATCTTAGAATTAGAGCTAAATCATTTTGGAGAGAAACTCTTTTCCATAAAGTGTAGAACACCTACTCTCACCTAATAGTTTGAAATGTGCTTGATTGTAATTCGGTCAGCAAGAAAAAAAACCAATCTGCCAAGGCAGATGGTGGAGTTGAGATACATGTCAGCCATGATCTCATTGGCTGAAGTAGCAAGCTAGAGGAGCCAAATGGCTTATTCCGGTTCCTATGTTCCTTTATCTACCGTGGTCCTATTTGTAGCAATGTATTCACATCTTCAGCTGAATTTAACACAACGTTTAAAAACATTGTTTTAAGATAGCTATGAATAAGGATAAGTCCGACCTTGTGGGAAGATACTAAATTGGGGGGGCGCCAAATTGCTGCTAGGTAGTGTTAATTGGGAGAAGTTGTTATCAGGCAAGCCTACATTTGACATGAGAGCGATCTTTAAGACCTACTTTATGAGTTCAGGACCAGCATGCTCCAGTAAGGAGGAATGACAAGGATGGCAAGGTAAAAGACCCTTGGATAAAGAGGGAGGTTGTGAATTTAGTTAAAAGAAAAAAAGAATCAGATGTAAAGTTTAAGAACCTAAAATCAGACAGAGCATATAAAAAGCAGAAGGCAGGAAAGAACTGAAGCAGGGAATTAGGAGTGCAAAAAGGGATCTTGGTGAGTAGGTTTAAAGAAGATCCCAAGACATTCTATACATACATCAAAAACAAGATGATATCTAGGAAGAAGGTGGAACCACTCAAGGATAAAGGACGGAACTTGTGCTTGGAGACAGAGGAAGAGGGCGAATCCTAAATGAGTACTTTGAGTCAGTATTCACCCAGGAGAAAGATATGGAGGATAGTGAGATTTATGTGGAGCATGCCAAAATGCTAGGGCATTTTGAGATCAAGAAAGAATTAGTGGTGAATCTCTTGAAGAATATTAAGGTGTATAAGTCAACCCCAGGTTATTGAGAGATCCACGCTAACCACTAGCGAGGTCCCAAAAGACTGGCAAGTAGCTAACATTGTTCCTCTGTTCAAAAAGAAAAATAGGTATAACCCAGGAAACTATAGACCGGCAAGTCTCCCATTGGTGGTTGGGAAACTATGGAAGAAAATTCCTGAGGATAGGATTTACGCGCATTTGGAAAAGCATGGTCTGATTAGGTCTGTCAGCGTGGCTTTGTGCTTGGCAGATAATTACTAATTTGAATCAATTTTTGAAGGAGTAACAAAGTTGATTGATAAAGGTACGGTAATGGATGTTGTCTGCATGGATTTTAGTTAGACTTTACACACAAGACCTCTCATGATAGGCTCTTCTGGGGGATTAAGATGCATGAGACTTGGCCACGTATATTCAGAATTGACTTGCCTCTTGAAGACAGAGGGTAGTGGTGGGAGGATATTTTTCAGGCTGGAGGTCCATGACTAATTGTGTTCTGCAGGGATCTGTACTGAGACCTCTGCTATTTGTTATATATGTAAATGACTTAGATGAACATGTAGGTGGACAGTTTAGCAAGTTTGTAGACAATACAAAGATTGGTGGAGTTATGGATAATGTAGAATATTGTCAAAGAATACAGTGGGATATTGACCAGTTGCCAATATTGGGTGGAGAAATGGCAGATGGAGTTTAATCTGGGTTAAGTGTGAGGTGCTGCACTTTGGGAGATCCAAGTTTAAGGAAAAGTACACCGTTAATTGCAGGACACTGAACTGCATTGATGTACAGAAGGATCTTAGGGATCAAGTCTATAGCTCCCTGAAAGTGGCTGCGCAAATGGATAGGGTGGTAAAGATAATGTATGGCATGCTTGCCTTTATCGGTCAGAGGATTGAGTACAAGAGCCAGGATGCCATGTTGCAACTTGACAAGACTTTAGTTAGGCCACACTTGGAGTATTGCATTCAGTTCTGGTTGGGACATTACAAGAAGGATGTGGAGGCTTCAGACAGTGCAGAAGAGGTTTACTAACAGGCTACCTGGATTAGAGGGCCTAAACTGTAAGGAGAGGCTAGAAAAACTCGTTATTTTCTCTGGAGCAGTGGAGGCTGAGGAGAGACTTGATAGAAGCCTGTAAAATTGAGGTGCGTCGATAGGGCTGACAGTCAGAATCTTTTTCCCAGAGTTGAAATGCCTAAAACTAGAGGGCATGCATTTAAGTTGAGAGCAGGGAAGTCAAAGGCAATGCCAGGGGTAAATTTTTTAAACAAAGTAGTAGGACTCTGGAATGTGCTTCCAGGGGTGATGGAGGAAGCAGATGTGATGAGGCTATTTTAGGTGACTTAGATAAGCACATGAATATGCAAGGAATGGAAGGATATGGTCTCGGGCAGGCAGAAGGGTATAGTTTAATTTAGCATCATATTTAGAGCAACATCATGGGCTGAGGGCCTGTTCCTGTGCTGTACAGTTCTGTATTCTGTGTTGGGCCTGAAAAATAAATCTGTCAGTAATCAAGATGTCATATCTTTTAGAGCCTGTATGCAGTGGACTATGTCGTTTGAATGTATATTTATGATATTACTGAAAAGGGAAAATAGAACCACGAATGTTAGTGCGAAATAATGTAATGTAATGTCATGTTTTTATTTTGACATTCCACATCGGTCCTCATGGCATGAAACGTTTTTCTTTTAAGATATTAATTTGTTAATTGTTTCAACATGTTTGCAAAGTTACACACATCAGTTGCTGAGTGTGGGACCTTGGGGACACCAATGACATCTTCCATGGTGAAAACACCTGATTTATGTGAAAGAAAAGGAAGAGAATTTCCGTTTCCTCAGGAATCCCCGGTGCTGGAGACCTCTACATCTGGTGAGCAGTGACTGGTCTATAATTGTATCTATTTTGAAAGGCATGACTGAATGGGTCGAATGGCCTAAATTTAATAGGCACAGAAATTATAGAGGCTAATGAGATTGAACAGACCTAAATTGTTTTCTTCATAAACAGTACAATATTGGTTCAGCTAGAATCTAGAACTATAATTAGTTCAACCAGTGGGATCTGGAGTGCAGGATTTGCTTCCTTTTCTTTCATTCTCTCACCAGTCTGCCTCGCAATGACTGAGCTTGATGGATAAATTACTACCATTTTGAAACATCAGTAGCAAAGTCTTCTCGGTCATTAACGGCACAGTGCTTCAAGGAAATCTTCAGAGCCATTATAACATTTCTTTTGTCCTCCCCTGGAATATTAACCATTTGAGAGTTGAGAAAAGAGGAGCTGGCAGGGGAGGGTCTTTTCAGCGCTCTGGCACAGTGCCCTATCTATCAATATTGACTTTGCAGGAATTTTACCTGAAGCCAAGTAGAGCTGGCTCCAAGAAGGGCACTAGCATTTGTTCAACTGTCTTCCTAATGAATATGGAGGATGCAATAGAGGCATTGCTGAGTAATTTGTCGTATTTTTATATGTGGCTGATACAGAGGGCAGCTGTAACAGCAGTTCCACAGTGTGGTGCTGACAACTACTCGAGCCTCTGTTTACATCAAGAGCCTTTATTGTCAAACTGGCTGCTGTAGTTTGTAGTCTTTTCTGTCCCAGCTGATGTGATGTTGGATCTCCGCAGGCAGCCTTTTGAAAGAGTGGCTACCAAGATGTGGGAAGTGCTCAACATGTGTGTCTCCTTCACCATATAGATGCAAGTTATTAATACATAAGGCAACATGTATTTTACAGTGGTATTTTGAAACAAAAGAAATGAATAGCCTTTGAAAGATTCTTTCTGATTCATGTGCGCAATTCAGCAACTACAGGAAGATTTTCAGTCAGTTCATGTCGTCATCTTGTTAATTAATCCAACATTTGGTTTAATAATTCCATAATTAAATATAGTATTTCTCATGGACCTTGAATTTTAGAATTCAAAATGTTCAAACAATAATAAGCAATTAATCAGCAAGATTCCAAATTTTTGTCTGAAACTCTACCTGGATGTGAAAGGAAACATGCCATCGTGATTTTCCCTAAAAATATTGATCCAGCTCAAGAAAAATCTAAGACTGGGGTAGCGCCAAAATTCAGTTTTGAAGGCAGAAGTAACGATTTATGCATATTCCTGCGATCAAAGTGTGCAATATTATTTAGATTCTAGACAAGAACCTTTTTTCTCTGAAGGTACATGTATTCCATTCTTTATTTTTAATTTTACCTTGCAGCTCCCAATAGATTTTTTAATCGCAGTTTTTCTTTGTTGCCTAGTCCTATCCTGTTTAATAGGCTTCCATTGCAACATTTCTTCCGTACACCCCATCTGATCAACTTGCAATCCTTTCAAATCTATCATTCTCCTCCTTCAAAATTGTACAAACTTTCTACCTATTCTGCCCCAAATTCAACCGTCCTTTCATTTCAAGACCTTGCATGTAATGTAGCCTCTCAATATATGCCACTTCCTCCTGTACTTCAGCTTAAATCTTTCTAGTTAGATTTTCAGCCTTGGAACAACCCTTAGAAATCATTAATTAGATGTTGTAAAAATGTTGTACATTATCCCTTTGCAGCTTTTGACATGATTAACCATAGCATCTTCTCTAAAACCTATCTCCGTTTTCTGGATCATTGGGATTGCCTTTTTGCACAGTTGATCATGGGTGAGTAAATCCAGCAATAGGTTCCACTCTTGGCCCTGCATTGTCAAGTCTGGAGCCGCTCCAACACCCTAAGCCAAAAAAAATTCTCAACCCCTTCATATTCCTTGCTGTTCCCTCACGTCATGTGCAAACACAGGAACATACATATATGTTAAAAGCATGCAGCTTTGCTCTTAGATTCTGGAGTATTATTGGAGAGAGGCTCCAACAGAGGAAATGTCACTGACATGTAATGGGAAGGCTAGCAAATTGAAATCGGAACATAGTCAGGTTTGAGATGCTGTTGTAGATATAAAAAAAATCCCTAAACTAACCTCCAAAACACAGGAAGGTTTGTGCTCAGGAAAATTAATTTAGTGACCTTGTTCCTGTGTGTAGAAAAGTCAGAAATTATTGCAATTTTATGTAACAAAAGAAGTGTGGGGTAGAGAGTACTAATCATATTATTTTGTATTAAGGAATAATATATTCTTAGCATAGAGGGGAAACTAAGGATTTCCTGTCTCTTATTTTAGAACTGACATGCAAAATATTCAAATTCCAGCCAGACGGTAGTTTTCTAGATCCGAAGACATTAATTTGCTGTTCAGGCAAATTTGTTTCATCAGGAGAAAAGTAGCTTCTTGTCTGAGTATTCCAGAAAGTGGAACACTGAACAGAAGGTTCTGAATAAAGCCAGGACATTCAGTATGCAGTTCACATCTGCTCTGTTCTTATTGGCTTTGTGTCATATTTCATGGAAAAGTGCTGGAGTGTGTAAATATCAGAGCCAGAAATCTGCAGTCTCATCATTCATCAGTATATCCTTTGATAGCAGTGGTCTCTTTAGTGACTTCTTTAAGAATCCCATTGTATAATTGCTATGACTTAGTCTTTGCACTGTCATGGACAGCTTGCTTATATTTTAAACAGGAAAATAAAACTAGAAGTATTGAAATAGAATGATAAAGCACAGCAAGGGGCTATTCAATCCCAGTGTGCCTGCGCTGACTCTTCAGTAAGGTAGTTAGTGCCTGCCCCAAAACACTTTTTTTTTTTCCCCCTTAACATTTATCCAATTCCCCTTTGAAAATTATTCTTGAATCTTTTCCCACCCTTTCATGCAGTACATTCCAACATTTATTCTATGAAGTTCTCTGCTTTTTCCCAGCTTCTTATTCCTGGTACCAGTTAAAGAAGCCTCAGCCTGTGCAGCGTTCATGAAGTACTGCACACAAATGTACCACCCTACTCCAGCCTGGGTCTAAGCAATACTTTTGCAAACGTATAGCATAACTTCTTTGTTTCTGTACTCTAAGCCGCTAATAAAACTAAGGTACAGTATGCTTTTTCAACAGAAATCTCAACTTGTTCTTCCATCTTTAAATGTATATACACATAGCTCCAGGAGTTGTCTTCTCTTCTGCACTGCTATTTAAAGTTTTGCCATGGCATTTATACTGCTTCTCTTGCTTCTGATTATTAGCATAAAACAAACCTCGTTTTAACCAGCACTCTCAAACAAGCAAAAATTATATTCCTCAAATACCACAAAGATAACAGTCACTTTAGGTTTTAGTTTTTTTAAATGTAAATATACTTGTTCAATCAAAGGGGCACATGACGTATCAACAGATGATTCAGTTTTGAGTCAATTTCTCCTCAAATACTACGATCTATCGCAATGCCTGAGTAGTCAGTTGAGAGTACAAGTGAGAAGGCTCTCTGCCAGTAAGTTTTACTTCAGGCAGAGTTGCATTATAATTTGTGATTTATGCAGTAAATAAAGTATAACAGTGTTTATGCCCCATCAGTTACTTAGTTTGTGTTTTTAAATTGATTATTTGGACCTCTTGATTGTCAGGAATATTGAATCAACCGGAACACTCCTGGCCCCAGAGGTACCGGTTAATAAAAAGTTTGCTGTATATAATTTTTACTTTTCGCCTGCCTGCCCATTTCACCAGTGTCTTCCCGACATTTGTTACTTTCCTTCTCACTGTTTACTGCATTTGAGGCTTTATGATCTGCAAACTTTTAAATTATGCCCAGATTGTAAATATGCATCAAAAAGAGCAAATGAATTTGATACTATTGAGGACATCAGTGCTCTCAGACTTCCAGTGTGAGGAACAAACATTTATCCTGAGTTTCCGCTATATGTCCCATCTCCAGTTTTCTATCCACACTGCCACTGTCCCTTCAGTTCGTTGGGATTTAATTTTGCAAGTCCATGTATACAGCAAGTGAACCAGCCTCATCACCTTTCTCATTTAGGTCATCTAAGAAGCTTCGTTAAACAAGAGGTAATCAAGGCTAGGAACACACGAAGCACAGGCGGAATGCAAGGACAGTTGAAAGAAACTTAAGCAAGGGGCCAGGAAAGCTAAAAGGGGTCATGAAAAGACATTGGCCTATAGGATTAAGGATAAAGTCCCAAGGCTTTTAATACATATGTGAACAGCAAGAGGGTGGGCCCACTCAAGGACAGGGAAGGGAATTTATATGTGGAGCCAAAGGAAATGGGCGAGGTATTAAATGAGTACTTTGTGTCCAGTATTCACCATAGAGAAGGATTTTGTGGGTGATGAGTCTGGGGAAAGGTAGGTATATAGTTTGGATCGTGCTGAGATCAAAAGGGAGGAAGTATTGGGGATCTGGAAACACATTAAAGTAGAGAAGTCCCGAAGGCCTGATGGGATAAACCCCTGAATACTGAGAGTGGCAAGGGAGGAAATTGCTGGGGCCTTGAGGGAAATCTTTGTATCTTCAGTGGCTACAGGGGAGGTCCTAGAGGATTGGAGAATAGCCAGTGTTGCTCCTTTGTTTAAGAAGGGTGGCAAGGATAATCCAGCTATTTACAGGCTGTTGAGCCTTATGTCAGTGATAGGGAAATTATTTGAGAGGATTCTTTGAGACAGGATTTATTCCCACTTGGAAATAAGTGGGCATTTTAGTGAAAGGCAACATGGTCTTGTGAAGGGGAGTTTGTGTCTCATTAATTTGGTTGAGCTTTTTGAGGAAGTGATGATGATCGATGAGGATAGGGCGGTGGATGGACTTCAGTAAGGCCTTTGGACAAGGTCCCTCGTGGCAGGCTGATACAGAAGGTAAAGTCACATGGGGTCAGTGGTGAGCTTGCAAGATGGACAAAGAAACTGGCTTGATCATAGAAGACAGAGGGTAATAGTGGAAGGGTGCATTTCTGAATGGAGCGCTGTTCGTCCGGGATCACCGTTGGGATCTTTGATATTTGTAATATATATAAATGATTTGGAAGAAAATGTAACTGGTCAGATTAGTAAGTTTGTCAATGACACAAAGGTTGGTGGAATTGCAGATAGCAATGAGGACAATCAAAGGATACAGCAGGATATAGGTCAGTTGGTGACTTGGGCAGAGAGATGACAGCGTTTAATCTGGACACATGTGAGGTAATGCATTTTGGAAGATCTGATCCGGATGGAAAATATGCAGTAAATAGCAGAACCCTTAAGAATACTGATAGGCCGAGGAATCTGGGTCTGCAGGGATATAGGTCACTGAAAGTGGCAACGCAGGCGGAGAAGGTCATCCGCAAGGCATACAGCATGCTTGCATTCATAGACCAGGGCATTGAGTTTAAAAATTGGCAGGTAATATTGCAGCTTTATAGAACCTTTGTTCGGCCACATTTGGTATATTGTGTTCATTTCTGGTCGCCACACTATCAGAAGGATGTGATGGCTTTGGAGAGGGTACAGAAAATATTTACCAGGATGTTGCCTGGTATGGAGGGTATTAGCGATGAGGAGAGGTTGGAGAAACTTGGGTGGTTCTCACTGGAATGACAGACGTTGAGAGGCGACCTGATAGAGGTCGACAAGATTATGAAGAGCATGGACAGAGTGGACATTCAGAAGCTTTTTCCCAGGGTGGAAGTTACTAGGTGCCATAGGTTTAAGGTGCGAGGGGCAAAGTTTAAAGTTGATGTACGAGGCAAGTTTTTTTACACAGAGGGTGGTGGGTGCCTGGAACATGCTGCCAGGGGAGGTAGCAGAAATAGTTCTGATGGAGACTTTTAAAGAGCCCCTTGACAAATACATGAATTGGACAGGAATAGAGGGATATGCTCCCCTGAAGGGTAGGGGGTTTTAGTTGTGATGGACAGCATGTCGGTGCAGAATTGGAGGGCCGAAGGGCCTGTTCCTGTGCTGTAATTTTCTTTGTTCTTTGTTTCGAAAAGGTCAACCTGAAATTCATATGGCTGACAAGAAACAAAGCTCTTACAGTGTTGTGTTTAATAAAACGTTGAGAATTTGAACATAGTGTATTCCACTTGCCAGTGTTTTAGCACATCACTACAAAGAGTAAGTTCTGTCCTCTATAAGAATATTGTAAACTGTTGAAATCAGGAGTTATGTGTGCCTGTTCTACAGGTGAAAAGATGATGCCTACTGCAGGAATTTTGAAGTTGTCTGATAAGATTGTGGATGCTCTTGGAAATGACGGCATTGGACAGCAATTAACATCCATTCAAATACAGCTAATTAGGACCATGATACAAGAAACCTTGGAGGATTACAAGTAAGTAATGTTGAGACTAAAGAAACTTGAACAAGATAACTTTTCAATGGGCTTGTTATGTTGCCTAGAAGGGACTGGAACTAAATATGAATTTCTTTATTGTGACAAATTTGACAACTAGTGTTTCAGAAGGAAAAGCGATTTAAAAAGTTCATTAATTTAGATGTTCTTCACCATGTTCTGTTTCACTCTAGAATTGTTTTAAACTCTCTGCATACTTTTATCAAGCTATGATACTTAAATTCTAATGTTTCTGTTTATTTAATCCAGAGATGCATGGCATCGAGATATCATCAACCTCCAGCTGGAGATGATCAAGCAATTCCAAATCCAACAGGTATTCAACACTAACTGAACTGCTATTCTTGATTATTAGCATAATAGCACTGTGACCAGATTGTTTATGTTAGTGAACCAAAGTGCACTTGGAGGTGACTGTACTAGTGACTGAATTTCCCTGAGGCAGGTGCTGAGGAATACAGGGCTGTTAGTGGACTAGCATGAATTAAATTTCCAGAAGTGCTTGAAACATGCAGTGATCTCCAGCATACTTGTGTTGAACCATGAAGAACACATTCTGAATTTGAAATAGTTCAGATTCACTCAGTTTACCTTGTTAAAAAATAGTAAATGGTGTACCTGTGTAAATATCCTGCTAGCCTGACTTAAACAGCTTGTTGTTGAAATATTAGACATGAGTGCTGTTTGTGATTTAGTTAGGCAATGCCTGAAAGAATTGAGTCTTTTGCAGAAATTCCTATTGTGTACTGGTGCAGGATAAAGTATTTAAGCCAGTTTCCATGGTATTGCTTTTTTACAACTTAACAATACTATATCATCATACTATATCATTTTAATCTGCAGTTTGAGAGGGAGAAGGGAGAATCGGAAGTGTCAGTATTGCAGTTGAATAAAGGGAACTATGGAGCAATGAGGGAGGAGCTGGTCAAAGTTCAATGGTACAATACCCTCGCAGGGATGGCAGTGGAAAAACAATGGCAGGTATTTCTGGATATAATGCAGAAGGTGCAGGATCAGTTCATTCCAAAGAGGAAGAAAGATCCTAAGGGGAGGCAGAAGAAGCCATGGCTGATGAGGGAAGTTAAGGACTGTATAAAGATAAAAGAGAAGTATAACATAGCAAAGATGAGTGGGAAGCCGGAGAACTGAGAAGCTTTTAAAGAACAACAGCAGATAACTAAAAAGGCAATACACGGAGAAAAAATGAGCTATGAAGGAAAACTGGCCAAAAATATAAAGGAGGATAGTAAAAGCTTTTTTAGGTATGTGAAAAGAAAAAGAAATGGTTAAGACTAAAATGGGCCCTTGAAGTCAGAAACAGGTGAATTTATTATGGGGAACAAGGAAATAGAAGAAGAGTTAAATAGGTACTTTGGATCTGTCTTCACTAGGGAAGACACAAGCAATCTCCCAGATGCAATAGAGGCTGAAGGACCTGGGGTAATGGACAAACTGAAAGGTATTTATATTAGGCAGGAAATGGTGTTGGATAGACTGTTAGGTCTAAAGGCTGATAAGTCCCCGGGACCTGATGGTCTGCATCCCAGGGTACTTGAGGAGGTGGCTCTAGAAATTGTGGACACGTTGGTAATTATTTTCCAAGGTTCTATCGATTCAGGATCAGTTCCTGCGGATTGGAGGGTGGCAAATGCTGTCCCACTTTTCAAGAAAGGAGGGAGAGAGAAAACAGGAAATTATAGACTGGTTAGCCTGACGTCAGTGGTGGGAAAGATGCTGGAGTCAATTATAAAAGATGAAATTACGATTCATTTGGATAGCAGTAATAGAATAGGTTAGAGTCAGCAGGGATTTACGAAGGGGAAATCGTGCTTGACTAATCTTCTGGAATTTTTTGAGGATGTATCTATGAAGATGGATAAGGGAGAACCAGTGGATGTAGTGTACCTGGATTTTCAGAAAGCCTTTGATAAAGTCCCGCATAGGAGATTGGTGAGCAAAATTAGGGCACATGGTATTGGGGGCAAAATACTGAGTTGGACTGAAAATTGGCTGGCTGACAGGAAGCAAAGAGTAGTGATAAATGGGCCCCTTTCAGAATGGCAGGCAGTGACCAGTGGGGCACCACAAGGTTTGGTGCTGGGACCACAGCTGTTTATGATGTATATTAATGATATAGACGAAGGCATTATAAGTAATATTAGCAAATTTGCTGATGACACAAAGTTGGGTGGCAGTGTGAAATGTGAGGAGGATGATATGAGAATACAGGGTGACTTTTCAGGGTAGGTGAGTGGACGGATGCATGGCAGATGCAGTTTAGTGTGGATAAATGTGTGGTTATCCACTTTGGTGGCAAGAACAGGAAGGCAGATTACTATCTCAATGGAATCAAGTTAGGTAAAGGGGAAGCACAACGAGATCTAGGTGTTCTTGTACATAGTCAATGAAAGCAAGCATGCAGGTACAACGGGCAGTGAAGAAAGCTATTGGCATGCTGGCCTTCATAACAAGAGGAATTGAGTATAGGAGCAAAGAGCTCCTTCTGCATCTGTACAGGGCCCTGGTGAGATGGCACCTGGAGTATTGTGTGCAGTTTTCGTCTCCTAATTTGAGGAAGGTCATTCTTGCTATTGAGGGAGTGCAGCGTAGGTTGATGAGGTCAATTCCCAGAATGGCGGGACTATCATATGTTGAAAGATTGGAGCGACTGGGCTTGTATGCACTTGAGCTTAGAAGGATGAGAGGGGATCTGATTGAGACGTATAAGATTATTAAGGGATTGGACACTGTGGAGGCAGGAAGCATGTTTCCACTGATGGGTGAGTCCAGAACCAGAGGACACAGTTTAAAAATAAGGGGTAGGCCATTTAGAACAGAGTTGAGGAAAAACTTCTTCACTCAGAGCGGTGAATATATGGAATGCTCTGCCCCAGAAGGCAGTGGAGGCCAACTCTCTGGATACTTTCAACAAAGAGATAGACAGAGCTCTTAAAGATAGTGGAATCAAGGGTTATGGGGATAAGGCAAGAACAGGATACTGATTGTGGGGATGATCAGCCATGATCAATGAATGGTGGTGCTGGCTCGAAGCGCCAAATGGCCAACTCCAGCAACTATTGTTTATTGTCTATAATGAAGATCAACCCAATTCTTTTATCCCACCCTATACCACCCCCACCCTGTATCCTTCCTGTATCCAACTGGGATACACTTCCAGGGATGCCTAGTCCAAAAGACCATATTTCATAAACCAAAGTGGTATTCTGGCCATGACAGTTTCTTTTCTTCTTGTTCCTTTTCTTTTCCCCCTGTTCGTGTGCTTGATTAAAAGCTGTTACATCTCTAACTTCTTTCAGTTCTGATAAGAGACTTTTGACTTGAAACATTAACTTTGTTCCATGAAGGTACTGTCTGTCTGATACTATTTGGCAGCATTTTCCTCAGAATTGTTGAACTCAATTGATGAATACTAGGTTGTTGTATGTTTTTCAGATGAGCCTTGTTAAAATTAAATTTAATGTTGCAAATAAAATGATTTATTGAGTGACTGAGATTGTGCTGCAGGAGTGGAGTTTTTACTTTGAATTTCATCAAAGGACCATTGCTCTTTGTTTTATTTTGCCTGTCTACGCCTCTCGACAATTAGCTTTATTTACCATCTAAATTCCAAACACAATTTGTAAATACGTTCTAGTTTGAGAAGAATATGATCCACTTTGCAGCATTTTGCTTTACCTAAAGAAGACTTGAAATGTAGTTACACAGCAAGAAAATGAAAGACAGTATCCACAAAACGGAAAAAGAAATAAAACAGACCATCATCTCTGTTAAGCTAATATTCTGAACAGTCTGCCTGTCAAAGAGTTTTCTTGTTTGGGGTAAATTATTGTGTGGTTGCCCTCAATGGGTTTGGAAGGTCAAAAAAGTAGGTTCCGGATCACAAGTTCTAACCTGTGACCCTCCCATTGTCTGTAAGCATGCCACATGACTGCTGGATTGGGTGAGAGTTTGATATCCCACCCCGTGGTTAGTGTCATTTGTTAAGGCACTGTCGAATGTCAGTGACTGTATGATTGTATATTGGTGAGGAGTTAATGTTTTGAGAGTTGTAAAGAAATAGGGAACTTTGGGCTTGTGATGAAGTAGGGTATTTTCTGAGTTTAGGATTGAATAAAGAAAGCCTTGGTCTGACAGCTGTCTGCCATGTCAGAGTTGGGAGCCCAATTGAAACGTGTCTGTTCCCCAGCACTACTTTCATTCATCTTACTGAACGTGAAGTTGAGCTGCCTCCAAAGAAACTTTCGGAAATATGAAAGTATCAGGAACTTTGGTGGGCGGGCATGACAAAATATTAGAACATAGGAAATGAGAAGCCTACAACTGAAATGGAGAATGTAATGAATGAATAATACATGATTCAGTTTTAGAGGGAATCCAAGTTGTTCAAACTACGCTTTATCGTTTTGTCTATTATGTTTTTTCTTGCAAAGGTATTCTTGTGTAGATTTGTCAATTGACTCAAGAAATATTGCATTGTCCTTTCAGAATGAAATCCATGGTTTACTTGAACGATATTCTATTAATGAAGCATTGGTGGCGGAAAATGAGAGATTGCGAGAAGAGAATAAAAGACTGCGAACTACGTTTTAATAGTGCATTTCTGAATCTGCACTGCAGCAAGCAGTAATGCTTTCTGCAACAAGGAAAGCCCAGATGGTGGACATTGTTTTATAATTAACTTGTTATTTGATTTATAAAGCAGGACAGTTCCTCGGATTAGTCAGCCTTTGTTCTAACGTGAATTAATATCATTGCCTAAAATGGTTAGAATTAGTGGAGGTCTATAATTAGCTGAACTTTGAGGAAAACCTGTTGAAGTCTGATATCTAGCTAATCTTGCTTCACTAAGGACTTCTGTACACTGGAAATATATATAAAAGGACACTATTGAAATTCAGTATGCATCAGAATATAGATTGGAATAGCTATGTATTCTGCTGTACTAGAATTTCTCAAGTTAACCAGTGGAAATATTGGTCAAAAATTACAGTCCTCCAAATAGAATCTGTTTGAAGTGAGGTTTTTTAAACTCTAGATCCTATTATTTTATGTTTTTGTCACCTACTGTCAGTGACCACGTGTTCAGATCCTTAATTTGGAATGCTTTTCAGGAGTATCTTTTGAGTTTTCAACATACTGTATTTCAAAAACAAGGTAACAGCAGTATATTTTATGTCTATTTCTGGTCTAGGCAGAATTATCAGGACTCTGGAGAAGTGAAACTAAATGTAAAAATACTGCATCATTATTGAAAGAATGGCCTTAAGTGCCTTTTTCAGATCTGGTGGATTTTTGGCATAATTTGCTCAGTCAGCAGTAAGCCAGTATTTTGACCTTACTGTCCTTGCTTGATCTGGTATTCAGCAGTCCAGAATTGAGTAATTGTTTATATTGAACCTTACATTTTTAGCACATCTGTTTTATAAAGGAATTCCTTTTGGATTTCATTTTGAATTAAGAATTAAATTGCAGTATATTTTTGATGCAAAATATACTATATTAAACATGTTAAGCAATAAATATATGAATAAGCATCGTGTGTATTTTTAAGTAGTCAAGCACTTAAATATTTGCTACTTCATGAAGGAACATTATCTTGCTGCAATGCAGCCTTTTTAACATGATTAATCATTAAAATGTTTTGACAACAGAAATTTGGTTTTAGTGGTCATGTGTAACTTTGAATGTTGCATTGTGTAACTTGCCTTCTGTCTTCACAATGCTTGTCTGCACAAGGCTGGACTGTGGTAGAAGGCATGCCTCTTGCTTAGATAGGCGAAACTTGAGAACTCAAGTGTCATCCAGGACAAAACAATCAGTTTGATTGACATCCCCTCCCTAGTGGCATTGTGGGTCAACCCACAGCAGGTGGATTGCAGCAGGTCCAGTAAGGCAACTCACGACTACCTTCTCAAGGGGCAACTAGGGACAGGCAATAAATGTTGGCCAGTCAGTGATGCCTACATCCCACAAATGAATTTAAAAACCACTCCGATCATCACTTCAAAATTCACCACAGATATGCAGTCTGTACCATCTGTAAAACGTACTGCAGCAGTTCACCAAAGCTTCTTCAACAGCATCTTCCAAACTCTCAAACACAACTTCCCAGACGGAAAGGGCAGAAAATGCATGGGAACGGCAGCATCTGAAAGTTCCCTTCTAAGCCACACTCCATCCCAAATTGGAGTTATATCACCATTCTTTCACGATCATTGTCGGAGTCACTGAATTCTGTTTATGATACCCTTAAGGGGTGCATATATTCTGCGAGGACTGCAATCGTTCAAGAAACAGATCACCACCTTTTTTCATAGATATTTAGGTGTGGAGAGTAAGTGCTGGCCCAGATTTCACAGAGTTAAAGGCTCTACCAAGTGTAGATTTTTGTAATAAATCAGATGGATTAAAAGCACAAATGGCAACACATATCCTGATAGCCAATTCAGAGACAACGCAAAATGCTCAAAAACCTGATTATTTGACATAACAGACATGAAAACAGGAAAAGATGGTTGTGTAGCTCTGTTAATTAAGGTTGACAGTGCAATGATAAGACATGATATTAGTTAAAGGATTAAATGTAAAATCCAATTTAGGTAGAACTAGGAAATAGCAGAGGTATGTCACTTGTAGGAGCTGCGTTTCAGGACTGAGTATTCGGAAATAAATTATGGACCATGTAAGAAAGGTGGTGCAATACTTATGGGTGATTCTAATCTGCACATTGGCATGACGAATATTGGCAAAAGACTGAAATATGAGTTCATTTAGGACTATATTAAATGACATTCTGGAGGTAACTAGTGTGCAGGCTATTTTAGACCTGGTAATCTACAAAGTGGCAATTATTTAATGATTTCATTCTAAAGGAGCCTCTAAGTAGTAGTGATGATAAGGTCGAATTTCATTTTCAGTTAGTGTGTGAAAGTGCAGGTCAAAAAAAAATTAAGATGGTTACAAGCAACGTAGGTTAAAATCTAGGACAGTAGAGAAGCAGTTACAGATGTTTAAACAAACAATTATTCTCAGTAAAGATATGTCAAGGAATAAAAATTATAAAGAATGCATTATCTAAGATACTGACTAGGATAGATTAAGGATAGTACCACATTAAAGTGCAGGCATGCAAGATTATGATTTTGTTTATGAAGGAAAGCCCTCGAAATTTGGGGGAGAAAAAGGGTTTCTACAAGTATTTAAAAAATGGAAAGTGATTGTCAATCCTTCTGAAGGATGTAATCAGGGAATTACTGAGAATAAAGGAAAAGGACAAATTATTGAACAGGTATTTTAGGTCTGTTTTTGCTGCGGAAGAAACAGAAAAAAATCCCAACAATTTTTGGAAAATCAAGAGGTACAGACAGGGAGAAACTTTAAACAATTGCGGTCATGAGGGGAAAGGTACTTGGAAAACTATTAAAAGCCAAAGGATGACAGTTTCATCAAATCTGTAACTTTGGGACATTTTGTAGACATAGTAAATGCATTGACTGAGATCCTCCAAAAAAATTGTTGGATCTGAAAAAGTCCGAGTGGTTTGGAAAAAAAAAAATCTGCAAATGTTAGTGCTGTATTCCAGCAAGGAGGAAGACAGGAACTATAGCTCAGTTTTGTCACAGGGCAAATGATAGAATCCAATATTAAGGAAGTTTAAAAGAATACTTAGAAAATCATGATGTAATCAGGCAGCGTCAACTTGGTTTTGAGAGAGGAAAATAGTGTTTTGATTAATTAATTAGTCATAAAATCCCAACAGTGTGAAGCAGGCCGTTCAACCCAACCAGTCCACATCACCCCTCCAAAGAACATCCCACACAGACCCATCCTCCGGCCCTTTCCCTGTAACCCTGCATTTCCCATGTTTAATCCACCTAACTTACACTACATGTGAGAGTGTAAGTTTAAATCTCTGACATGCAAATACTAATGAACGTCTTATTTCATCTTGTCTATCATTGTGTTCTGACTTACGTACAAATCATCTTGCAAATGGACTGTCGGAACAGGCTATTGAGTTGAATTATTTGCCATGATTGTAGCAAATGGTAGTTCAGGCCAAAGGGCTGAATGGCCTATACATGTTGCTATTTTCTGTGTTTCTGTATTACCCTGTAGAGACCTAATTTTTTTGACTGGGCACTGGAAATGGGAAAAGATACTGCTTTAAACCAAGGGAACTGTCAGATGATATTTACTAAAAAGGTTACTGCAATGTCTTGTGAGTTGTACATGTTATTTGAGTATTAAGGGAGAGTTCCAAACCAATCAGCACCAGATGTTTTGGAATCAGTGGACTCAACAGTGACCATGTCCTGACCATTCCTGGACAGCCTTGTGTGTGGGCAACACATCCAGAATCATCTAGTCTGCAAACAGAAAGCATCAACCTCACTTTCTCTCCTGTATGAAGAAGTAGAAGAAAATCCTTAGCAACTAGCTACTCTCTCCCATCACTGCATTCTGTTGCCTGTCTCCTGTTGAAAGGGAAAACCATGTTTGAAGGCACTGAAAGGGTGAATTCTCAACGTCTAGGAAGCAGTGTTTCAAAGAATCGGAAGGAATCAAAAGAAAATAACTCATTGATGCCAGTTGTCTGAACTGGTGCTATTGAACTGTGTTCCTCATTTTAGGTCCTCTTGTCACATCCACATCATGTCTGTCTTTGTGTTCCTGTTCATCTGTGTGAATGTGGAAAGTTGTAAAGGATGCAATGTTTAATGTATGAGACATTAGCTGGTTAACTTTCTACTTTTTGCCATTGGTTAACAACAGTTTTATTACAATAAATAGTTTTGTTTTCTTTTTGATGGTGAAAACAAGACATGTATATCCTTTTAACCTGAATTAGGCAGATAAATTTGGAGCAGTTTGGTGGTTAATCAAATTTTCACTTTTGTGATAATTTCACAATTAGTAGGGCTAAATTTCTACGTACTACCCAGGGAGTTATGACACTACTCTTCTTCTAACATTTCACCTTTTCTAAGTTTATAACTTGACTCTCAAAATGGATCATGGAAAATAGGTCACGGACAATAATTATCTGTTATTCTGTTCATCTCCCCAGTCTAATGGTGGAGCAGAGGTATTGCCATAATTCAGTATTCTTACAGATGGAATACTTGACTAATATATAGTAATGCACAGCGAAAATTCCTACAACAGCAATGAAACAAAGAACAAAGTCATAATTTTTCAATGTTAGAGTAACAGCAAAAGAAAGAAGGTCCTCAGCCCATTGGGGTTTTTTTTATTCATTTGTGGAATATGGGTATAGCTGGCTGGCCAGCCTTTATTGCCTGTCCCTAGTTGCCCTTGAGAAGGTGGTGGTGAGCTGCATTCTTGGACCACTGCAGTCCACGTGCTGTTGCGTGACTCAATGCTGTTAGGGAGGAAATTCCAGGATATTAACCCAGCGACAGTGAAGGAACAGCTTGGTAGGGAACTTGTAGATAGTGTTGTTCCCATGTATCTGCAGCCCTTGTCCTTCTAGATGGAAGTGGTCGTGGGTTTAGAATGTGCTGTCTAAGGATCTTTGGTGAATTTCTGCAATGTATCTTGTAGACAGTACCCACTGGGGCTATTGAGCGTCAGTAGTGGAGGGTTTTCAAACATCTATCTAGTCCCATTTTCCAATGCTTGCCCAAAGGCTTGTAAGCTATGACCTTTTGAGTGCTCATCAAAATACTTCATAAATGTCTTAAGGGTTCCTGCCTATATTACCCTTTCGAACAGTGAAGTGCATATACCTACTACACTGTGGATGAAAAAATACTTCCTCAAATCCCCTCTAATATTCTGCCTTAAAACTGTGCCGCTTCATTACTGTGGCCTCCACTAAGGGTAAAGGTTTCTCCCGTCTGCCCTGACTATGCCCTTTATAACTTTGTACATCTCAGTCAGCACCCCTCAGCCTTCTCTGCTCTAAGGAAAACATCCCTAGCCTATCTTGTTTCTCATCATTGCTGAATCACTGGCAACATCTTGGTGAATCTCTTTTGCAATGACTTTCATCCTTCCTATAGCATGGCAAGCAGAATTGCGCTTAAGCCATGCTCTAATTAACAATATATGCAGCTCCGTCATAACATACTCGCTCTTGTATTCAATGCCTTGACTAATAAAAAAGTGTGCCTTCTTAACCACCTTAACTACCTGACCTGCTACCTTCAAGAATCCATCTACATGCACACAAGATCCTCTGTACTTCCTCAGGTCCTACCACTCACCATAAATTCACCTGATACTTAACTGGATCAAATTCCATTTGCCACTGTTTAGCCCATCTGACCAGTCTGCTTATATCGTCCTGTAGTCTAAAGCTTCTCTCCTCCAATTTTTGCAAATTGATCATTAATGTACACAAGAAGCAGCAAGACACCCAGCATTGAATGCTATGACATCACTGGACTCAAGCTTCCTGTCACAAAAACACCCGAAAACAATCACTGTCTGCTTTCTTCCACTGAGACAATTTTGGATCCAATCTGTCAAACTGCCCTGCTCTTACCTTCTTTACCACGTGATACCTTGCCAAAAGCCTTACTGAAGGCCACACAGAGTACATCAGTTGTTTTACACTCATTTACACACCTGGTCAACCCAGTCCTTGAAAATTCAATCAAACTTGTTAGACATAATCTTCCCCTGACAAAGCTACCTCTCCAGGTGGTGATTAATTCTGTCCATCTGAAATTTTTCCAATTGTTCCCTCACTGCTGACGTTATACTCACTGGCCTGCAGTTTCCTGATTTATCCCTCCCATCTTTCTCACACATTGGCTATTCTCCAGCCCTCTGGCAGTTCTACTGCAGCCAGAGAGCAATTGAAAATTATTGTGAGAGCCCCTGCAATCTCTGCCCTTGTCTATTTCATTGGGGCCCTGGGATCGATCCACTTTCAAGCCTGCAAAGACCACCTCCTGTCTCTCAGTGCTTATCATACAAGTATGACACAAACCCCTCTCTAATTTCTATATCTATATTGTCCTTCTCTACAATGAATACAGATGTAAATTACTAATTTAAAGCCTTAGTTATACCTTCCAACAGCACACACTGAATGCCACTTTGGTCCCTACACTTTCATTGATTATTCTCTCGCCCAAATAAAACATCTTTGAATTTTCCTTAATGTCACTTGCTAGTATTTCTTCTTCAGCACCTAATTTTCCACTTGTGGACCCTACAGCCTTCCAGACTCAATATTGAACTCAATAACCTTAGGGCTTGAGCTCTCCCATGTCCTTACCCCAACGCTCAACGTTATCACACAGCCTGCTATTACACACAACCTATCATTAGCCACTAACAGTCCATATTAGTAGTTATTCACCCTCGTACCCAGATCGTTACCTACTCCTTTGTCCAACTGTTCTCTCTCTTTGCCCAGTATCACCACCTATCATTTACACCTTAACCCCTCCCCCCACCCTGTCTTCTGCTTATAAACTGACATTTTCCAAGCTTCCTTAAGTTCTGAGGAAGGGTCACTGGACCCAAAACGTTAACACTGATTTCTGTTCAGAGATGCTGTCAGACCTGCTGAGCTTTTTCAGCAACTTATATGTTTGTTTCTGATTTACAGCATCCACACTTCTTTCAGTTTTTAGGTGGTGTTCCTTCAGTGTTTTTCTCCTCTTCACTTTCCAACTTGCTTTTTATCTCATCTGCTGTCCATTGCACAGGACTGAGTTCTCCTGCAATACATAGTCTAAGTCTTAATCTTGCTTTCCTTATTTTAATTTTACGCTTTTTGTTCCTTTTTCTACTTCAACTTCTTTATATCACTCTGTTATATTGGTCCTGAATTTCACCTTTCAAGGGTTCTTCTGAGTAAATCCTTTCTTTCAAAATGACAATACACTTTTCAAAAGTATAGCATTTTACAGACAATCCAGAACAAAGATTTTCTGTGAAGTCCCTCTCACTTTTTTTGTCTGAATGGCTCAGTGGCTTTCAGAAAGTGGTATGGGCTTCAAGCCTTGACCATGATTTATACTCTCCAGCTCTGAGCAGCTCTCTCACTGGTCCTTGCCTATTCTGCAACTCAAGTAAGTGTTGGTCAAGGATCCCTGTCTTCCTACACTATTTTCCAGTTAATGCCATGGGATTGTTTATGTCCACCAGAGCAGGCAGAGAGGGCCTTAATTTAACACCTCATTCAAAAGGCAGCATTTATGGCAGTGTTCCTTCCCTCAGTGTTGTATAGAAATGCTCAAATATTCAGAATCATTGAATCCCTACAGTGTGAAAGCAATGCATTTGGCCCATTGAGTCAGACTGACCCTCCAAATAGCATCCCTTCCATATCCACTACCCTATCCTTGTAACTCTGCATTTCCCATGGCTAACCCACCTAGACTGCACATCCCTGGACACTATGAACAAATTAGCATGGCCAATCCACCTAACCTGCACATCTTTGGACTGTGGGAGAAAACTGGAGTACCCAGAGGAAACCCATGCAGACACAGGGAGAATGTGCAAACTCCTCCATTATCTTTTGCGGGAGCAGAGAGAGCAAGGACCAGGGGGCTGCCAGGAGGTAAGTTTGCCAGTTAAAACCTTACCTCATGCAATCAACAGCCTCCAGTTTTTGCAGCAGTAGCGGGAGCAGTGAGAACGAGGACCAGGGCCTGCAGGGATGTAAGTTCTTCATTTTGGCAGCGGAGCTGAGTGGGAGCAGTCAAATTGTGCTCTCAGAAGGTGAGTGAATTGATATATTTGGGCAGTGGCTAAACCCAAGACCTATATGTGTTGTGTCTCCCACCCACCCTCCTCCTCTGACCAAAAAAAAGACTGCTGTTTTGATAAGGTAAGTGTTTTTCTTTCTTTTATCATGTGCTGGTAAATAGAGTGTTTAGGTACAATTTTTTTCCTTTCATTTATCTAGCATTTGATCTAGGACTAAGATAAGCTTAAGAGTAAAAATGGCAGGAGATCCCAGACGCGTGTTATGCTTCTTTTGCTCAATTTGGGAGCTCAGGGACGCGGCTGATGTCCCGGACTCACGTCTTCAGCTAAATGTCTGTCATCGTTCATCAGTTGTGCAGCTAAATATGTTCGGCCTGACTGTCCAGGAACTGGAAAGCTAAAAACCAACAGGATAATTTCAGTTGTTGAGGGATTTGACTCCTTTTCAATCAATTGTAGCTTGGCTGCAACTTGCTGCTGCAGACCTCCCTGATGTCAGCCACCATTGTTTTTTGCCACTGTCTTGCTCCCTCCTTCCTTCCCTAACAGTAATACTGTTACCCTGATTATAGCTTGTTCCTCTCAAACTGCACTGTGAGTTTTATCGCGTTTGGGTCACCAGGGAGTTCTTTAACCTTAAGCACCCCATTCAAGTCTGCCTCATTTCACATCATCAAATTCAGAATTACCTGTTCCCTCTTTGGCCCTACCATAAGCTGATCCAAAAAGAAATCTCATAGACATTCCTTAAATTTGTTTCATTGGGATCTGCTCCCAACTTAACATTTCCAACTCTACCTGCCCATTGAAGTCCCTCATGATTATTGTAACAGTGCCTTTCTTACACGCCTTTTCTACCTCCTGACCTATTCTCAGGCTCACGTCCTGACTACTGATGGATGCCTGCACGCAACACCCATTGGGGTCTTTTTATTTTTGCAGTTCTTCAACTCTTCCTGCACAGATTTTATGCCTTCCAACTCTATATTGCTTCTTGCTACTGATGTAATTTCATTTCTTACTAACAAGGCAACCCTGGCCCCTCAATCCATCTGCCTGTCCTTTTGATAAGGTCAAGTATCCCTGGATATTCAGTTCTCATCCCTGATCCCCTTGCAGCCATCATAAGTTTGTACCTGCCAATTTCAATCTGCACAATAAGCTTATTTACTTTGTTTCATAAACTGTGTGCATTTAAGTACAACACTGCCAGTCCTACATTGACTGCCTCCGTCTCATTGTTGTACCTCTTATCTGCTGCATCTGAAATTAAATTCCTGAGCCTTTCCATACTCTCTGCCCTATTGCTCACTCTGAAAATTTTAATAACATCTCCTGAGCACCCCCACCCAACCCCATTTTAACTAGTTTACAGCCTTTGTGACCACATATTTAGCCTTTCTGCTAAGATCCTAGTCCCAAATCAGTTCAGGTGGAGCCCATTCTGATGGTACAGTTCCCTTCTGTTCCAACACTGACGCTAGTACCCCAAGAAATGGGATCCCTCTTACCCACACCACTACTTTGGCCACATGTTTACTTCTCTAATCTTCTCCCCTGTTTGCCAATTGGCTTGTGACTCAGGTGATAATCCAGAAATTAAACCGTTGAGGTTCTGTTTATAATTTTGTTCCTAATATTCCCTAAACAGGGCCTCTTGCCTCCTCTTGCCTTGAAGCAACGTACAAAGGTGAATCAAAACTACTCTGCACATTGTTTGGTGATTTACATGTCCTGTCAGTACAGCCCACATATAATCAGCTGCTGGAGATCTTGCAGTTACACCCTCAGAGTTATAGTTAACATAGAATCCTTACAGTGTGGAAACAGGCCATTCTGCCCAATGAGTCCACACTGCCCCTCTGAAGAGCATCCCACCCTGACACATGCCCCTACCCTTGCAATTCCCCATGACGAACCCAAATATCCCTGGACACTATGGCCAATTTAGCATGGCCAATCCACCTAGCCTGCACATCCTTGGACTGTGAGAGGAAACCGGATGCATCCTGGGGAAACCCCCGTAGACACGGAGAATGTGCAAACTCCACACAGACAGTTGCCTGAGGCTGGAATTGAGCCCGGGTCCCTGGCACTTTGAGGCAGCAGTGCTAACCACTGAGCCATCATGCAGCGCACAACATCTAATTACTGACATATGTGGCAACTACTGAATGACCTCCTTAATGCTAGAAGTGCCGTGAAGTCCCCTTGCATTGCATCCCCATTGCAACATATCCTGCTGGTATCAATTTTGAGATCATAGAAACACAGAAACTGGGAATGTACAGTAAATGCGATTTATTGGAATAACATTCCCTGTGTATTTGTGTGCAAACCTGATTAATACCACTGGCTGTGTATTAGACAGAGCTGTGTGCACCAAACGTATACAACACTGCCTCACAAAACACTGTGCACTGCAAACTTCCTCCTAGTGTTAAGGCAAATTTACAGCCCAGGTCGAAGATGCACTTTAAATTTTCACCAGGAGAGAGTTCAGTGGAAACTGAAACAGGAAGTTGGAATTAATTACTTGGGAGGCAAATTGTTAATTTAAATTTGGACATTATAATGGTAACTTTCTCTTTCAGCTTTTGATAAGTTACATGTACTATCTACAAGGTGCACTGCAGAAATTCGTCAAAGATCTTCAGACAGCACCACCTCAAGCCGCACCTCCATTTCCCACCTACCAACCTCATCCCTCCTCCTTGACCTGTCTGTCCTCCCCGGACTGACCTATCCCCTCCCCACCTCCCTACCTATACTCGCATCTCCACCTATCCTCTCCTCTATCCATCTTCGGTCCTTCTCCCCCTTTCTCCCTATTTATTTCCGAACCCTCACCCCATCCCCCTCTCTGATGAAGGGTCTAGGCCCGAAACGCCAACTTTTGTGCTCCTAAGATGCTGCTTGGCCTGCTGTGTTCATCCAGCTTCACACTTTGTTACCTTCCAAACCCATGATCACTTCCATCTAAAAGGACAAGGGGAGCAAATACATGGGAACACCACCCCCTGCAAGTTCCCCTCCAAGCCACTCACCATCCTGATTTGGAAATATATTGCCACTCCTTCACTGTCACTGGGTCAAAATCTTGGAATACCCTTCCTAAGGGACATTGTGGGTCTACCTACAATACATGGACTACAGCTCACCACCACCTTCTCAAGGGGCAGTAAGGGGCAGGCAATAAACGCTGGCCCAGGCAGCAACATCTATGTCTCATTAATGAGTAAAAGAATGGGATCATCATAATGCTGGCCAAGCATTATATCCTGCTCCCTTCATATTAAAAAATATTTTTAGATTTGGCAGGAAGTTTCATAGCAACTAAATCTCCCCACCTCAAAACACACCTACATCCCTGTGCTACTGGCCACAAGTTCTGGACTGAGATTGAAACCCTGGCTTTGGACTCATATACAGAAGAGATACCAATTTCATCTCCCAGACTCCTATGTTACACTTAGTATATTATCACTGACCTGTTAATCCAGAGACCCAAGCAATGTTCTGGGGACCTGGGTTCAAACTCTGCCAGGGCAAATGGCGAAATTTGAAGTTAATAAAATTCTTGAATTAAGAGTTTCAAGATAATGAGGGAACCCATTGTTGATTGTCAAAAATAAAAAAAAAATCTGGTTGCCTAGTGCCCTGTAGGAAAAGTAACTGCCATTTTCACCTGGTCTGGCCTCCAGACCGATAGCAATCAATCTGGGGACTGAACATGGACCGAGCCAATGATGCGCTCATCTAATGAATGGATGGAAAAAAAAATTGCAGTATTGTACAAAAAGCGTTTGGTTATAAAATACTTTGAGATTTCCAAAAGCAGCTGTATCTATTTTCTTCAGTATATTGGAAAACAAAACACAATATATGCTTAACATCAGAACTGGAATCAGGAAATGCTGGAGACTGGCAGGAAGCATATTTGGAGAGACGAGCAGATTTAATTGTTCAAGTCACCCTCACAGAGGTGTGTTGCCCACGGTCAAACTAACAGTTAACTCGAATTAATAGCTGGCTTAATAACTTGATATAAAGTTATTGGTTTTTATTATTGGGCTCAAACAAATGTTTATTTGCTCATAGATTGTTTAATGAAGCACAGTACTTGCTACCTACTGAAAGTGTACTGAGAGGAACACGCAATAAGAATATTCACAATGATGTTTGTAATTTCGAAAATCTCTGTTGGACGAGGAAGATCTATTTTTAGTTTAGCAAATTGCAGCAGTTTTCACCATCTCCAGCTTCAATCTTCATTCACTTTCTGAAAGACAGCATTGCTTCTTCCAGAACGCTCGTTCAATTCGGATCATCAATTTTAGAGAAAATCATGTTCCATTTCAGCTCTCCACTCTTAATCTCTTGGGTGTCAAAAACTGGCACTTCTGCCAAATCCCTGATGGAAATATTCTCAAACATGATCCATTTCCCATGCAGATACTAAACTAACAGCACAAAGTAAACATGATAAATGTACTGGAATGTAGAATAGTTTGAATATCTGCATAAATCAGTTTGACAGATATTAAGAGACCTGGATTTGAGAATCTAGGTTATAATTTCAAAGTTTGCAACTGATTAGTAACATGTAAATTTAACTAAGAGATGCAGGAGGCTGTGGACTGCTGACGTCAGCAGAAACGTAACAGATGAGAGTTAATACTGAGAAATGAGAAGTGACATATTTTATTGGGTGAAATAGGGAACACAATGAATGAAACTTTACAATTTTAAAGAGAATATTGTAATAGAGGGGTCTGCAGTGGTGAGGGGCAGTGGATAGCACTTATACATAAATCTTTGAAGGGAGCAGGATACGTTGATACTGATATATTGTTACCAAACAAAGAGACCTTGGGGTGCAGATTCATAGTCCCTTGTAAGCAAAGTCGTAGGTAAGCAGGATAATGAAGGTATGCTTGCCTTTATTGGTCAGTGCATTGAGTATAGGAGATGGGAGGTGATGCTGTGCTGTACAGGACATTGGTTAGGTCACTTTTGGAATATTGTGTGTAATTCTAGTCTCCCTGCTTAGGAAGGATGTTGTAAAATTTGAAAAGTTGCAGAAAACATTTACAAGAATGTTGCCAGGGTTGGAGGGTTTGAGCTACAGGGAGAGGCAGAATAGGCTGGGGCTATTTCCCCTGGAGTGTCAGAGTCTGAGGGGATGACCTTACAGAGGTTTATAAAATCATGATTGGCATGGATAGGGTAAATAGACAAGGTCTTTTCCCCAGGGTAGAGGAGTCCAAAACTACAGAGGCATAAGTTTAAGATGAGAGGGGAAAGATTGAAATGGGACCTGAGGGGTAACTTTTTCACGCAGAGGGTGATGCGTGTATAGACTGAGCTGCCAGAGGAAGTGGTGGAGGCTGGTACAGTTACAACATCTAAAAGGCATCTGGTTGGGTATATGAATAGGAAGGGTTTAGAGGGATATGGGCCAAATGCTGGCAAATGGGACTAGATTTATCTAGGATATCTGGTCGACATGGATGAGATGGACCGAAAAGCCTGTTCCTGTGCTGTACATCTTTATGACTCTATGACTCTGCTATTTTACATAAAACATATTATTCCCTTTCTGAAAAGTTTGCTCATAGGATGTGAGCATTGCTGATGTAGCTGTATTTATTGCCCATCTCTAGTTGCTCTTGGGAAGTCAGTGCCTTCTTGAATCACTGCAGGCCTTAAGAAGTAGATAAATCCACAATGACATTAGGGAAGCAATACCAGAATTTTGGGCCCATTGACAGGAAAGGAATGACAACATAGTTCCACTATATTTAGCAATGATGTAGTGGTATTACTACTGAACTGTGGATCCAGAGACACAAATAATGTTCTGGGGACCTGAGTTCGAATCTTGTCATGGCAGGTGGAGGAATTTGAATACAATTTTTTAAAAAAGCTGAATTAAATGTCTACTGCTGCCCATAAATCCATTTCTGATTGTTGGGAAAAAACCCATCTGGTTCATTAATCAGGGAAGGAAACTGCAATCCTTACCTGGTCTGGCCTACATGTGACTTCAGACCCACAGCAATATGGTTGACTTTTGACTGCCCTCTGGACAATTAGGGATGGGTAATAAATGTTGCCTGGCCAGTGATGCCCTCATACCATAAATGAATAAAGGAAAAAGGAGGTCAGAATGGCAAGTAGCTTAGAGGGGATCTTGCAGCTGGTTCACCATGTATCTGCTGCCCTTATTCTTCCAGATGGAAGCAATTTGGAAGATGCTATCTCAGGAGAATTGGTGAGCTACTGCAGACAAATTGAACACATGAGCAACTGAGAGTTATGCTGAACTTATGTGAAGAAGTATCTGCTGAAATATTGTGAGGTAACAAAATGTGGAGCTGGATGAACACAGTAGGCCAAGCAGCATCTTTTGTGCTCCTAAGATGCTGCTTGCCCTGCTGTGTACGTCCAGCTCCACACTTCGTAATCTCGGATTCTCCAGCATCTGCAGTTCCCATTATTTCTGCTGAAATATTGGGGTTGTTTGTGATCAGCACACTTTAGGGAAGAATGCTGAAGCCCAGAGTAAGTGCATAAGAGCAGTTCTAGAATCCTATCAAGGACAAGCAATGTTAGGCCTGGTGAAGATATCAGACTTCTTTCCCCAAAGGCCAGTACTGAATGGATAGATTTTCACAACAATCCAGCTACAGGGCCCTCATTTCTCACAATAGCTTTCTATTCCAGATTTACTTGGCTCATTGATCATGTTTACAGATGATTAACGTAACCCACTGGATTACCAATCCAGTAACATTATTACGTCATATCATACATCTCAGCAGGAATACTGTGTAAGCTTTAGGCTTCATATTCTAAAAAGACAATAAAGTGATGGCACCGAGGGGAATGTACCAATACAGAGAGAGAAATTAACAGACAGAAAGCAGACAGCAAGAATAAACATATCCTTCTCAGGATGGCCGGTTGTGAATAATGAGGACAGTGTGAGGTCCACAACTGTTCACAATCTGTATCAGTGATGGTGTGGGGACCAAGTGTAATATTCCAGGTTTACGGATGACACCAAACTGGGTGGGAATGTAAATTGTGAAGAGAGTGGAACGATGTTGCAAAAGGACTTGGACAGTCTAGGTGAATGGATTCAAGCACGGCGTATTGTGAATAAATGTGAAATTCTCTATTTTGGTCAATAGAACAGAAAAAAACAGAATATTTCTTAAATGGTGAGAGTTTGGAATACAGGCATCCAAAGGAACTTGAATGTTCTCATTCATGAGTCACTAAAGTTTACCATGCAGCTGAAGCAATCAAAGGGACAGACGTACATTCACATTGAAGGAGATTTGAGTCCAGAAGAATTTTTTTCCCTTTTAGAGATATATAGAGCCGTAATGAGACCTCACCTGGAGTATTGTATATAGTTTTGATCTCCTCATCCAGGAAAATATATAGTTATCATAGGTGGGGGTGATTGGGGCTGGGGGTGGGGGGTGGTAAGTGCTGCAGTGAGTGGGGCATGGATTTCACCAGCTTAATCATTGGGGTGGCAAGCCCCTTTTATGAGGAGAGGTTGTGGAAACCATGTCTGCCTTATGTAGAGTTTTGAAAAATGAGAGATCTCATTAAAATTTTAAATAAACTTTTAAAAAATCTCATTAAAACTTTATAAAATTCTTGAAGGCCATGAGAGGGATGGATGTTCCCTCGAGCTGGTGACTCGAGCACCAGGGAAGATAATGTCAGGACAAGGCACAGGACTGAGAGAGGGAGGAATTTATTCCCTTGAAGACAGAAATTGATAGTTGTTTTTCCAGATGAATGTCGTTATAGGATATGGAAATAATGCAGGAAAGTGGCATTGAAGAGATGTTCAACCAAACAAGGTAGGCTTGAGTGGCCTGCTCCTGTTTTTACATTGTTTTGTATGGAAAAAGCAGGAATTCCATGAAGGAATAACGGCATTATAATAAGTCTCGAAGAAAGGTGTTAGGAGAAAATTGAAGATGCCTTTACATTGTGGATTTAAAGATCTCAAGGGATTCCAATTAAGTGTTCTGAATTGCAGCCACTTCTTAAAATTCACTCAAAAATATGCAAATCTTTGTCTAGGCCAGCATTTATTGCCCATCTCTAATTGCCCAGACTTCAGTTAAGAGTTAACCACATTGCTGTGGGTTTGGAATCTCTTGTAGGCCAGACCAGGTAAGAACGGCAGTTTCCTTTCCACTAGTGAATCCAGGTGGGTTTTCCTGACAATGTCATCTTTAGATCTTAATTCCAGATTCTGTAAATTGAGTTCAAATTCCCCCATCTGTGGGATTTGAACCCAGATCCCTGGAATATTAGCTGAGTTTCAACATGAACAGTCTAATCATAATATCACTAGGTCAATGCCTCCCCTGTTGTGATGGGAAGAGGGGCAGCTTCCTGCATATAGAGGTGGACTGAAACAGTGAGGAAATGCCTTGCCTTGGCCCAGATTTTTTGATCGACAAACAGTCATTACGCAGGTGGGTGTGGGAGGTGTGCAAAGGGACCCTGTGGAATCCCCATTGTAGCACTGTCCGAAGGAATGGTCCCAGAAACTGAATTGTTTGCTGAGAAATTCCTCTATGCCTGGAACCCCTTCAAAATGTATCCATAAAAATTGGGCAATCCAGAGGATTCCAAAGAAATTAATTGATATAGTTACTCAGGAAGATTTGAACTATTAAATGCCCAATCTAACTCCTCAGTAACTAATAAACAAACCACATACTTACTCCATGTCGCTCCAAGTCTTTGTAGAATCAACACCTCCTTCCCCCATAACTAGACATGATCCACCAATTACCTTGCTCCACATCGCACCTCTCTGCCCAATCAAATGGTGCACCCATGATCCAACACTAGAACCACACCTGCCCACCCCTGCTAGACTGGACCAGGACACCCCTCTGGACCAATAGTCATCCTCTCCATCCCCTCAGTAGTCCAGTTTTGTCTACCCATCCAGATTGACCATAAACACAACATCACTTACCTGGATGCGTTGCAACCTTGTATCCTGGCCCCTGACTCATTTTAGATTTAGAATTGGCTCTATTGTCACATTGCTCAAATGAACACATTGAGAAGTGAGCAGGTTGCTGCTTACGGTGCCAACTCAGGTACAAAGGTCCCTTGGTACACTTTCTTCAGTTACCGTTCTTAGAAAAAATAGAAGCAAATAGTCCAGCATTGCAGATTTTAGAAATAAACTACAAAATGGAGAAAAAAAAATTAAGAACAACGGATCTTCCAACCCAACCCATACTGGCACCTAGTATCCGGCCTGCACTAGGCCTTGACATTTGGCATCCTGATCCCTTTCCACTTGGCATCCTACCCAGCTGACATCCTGTTATTTGACCACCTGCTTACCTGGCACACACACACCCAGCACCCTACTCCCTACTGATGTGGAAACATATCTTCCCAGCACCCTAACGTCACACTTAGGTGATGTACCTCTGCTTTGACAAGGTGGCTGTCGGGACCTTTAACTTTCAAAATATGCCAGCTGATAGCTGTGAAGGTGGTGGTATGACATGGGGAAAGGGGAAGGTGGCTGGGGGTGTTGGTGTGGGCTGCCTTCCTCTGATAAATCTACACTAAAAAAGATCCATCAGAATCAAAAGATCCCTCCACATTACTGAGGGAGCCCTTAGTGAAACCTCCTCTCAGAAATGCGGAGTTGATCGTTCTACAAAAAGCAAGGGTGGAGATGGAGTCTGCGTGAGATAGTGATTCCTCGGATAAATCCAACTCTTTGTGTTTGACAGGCAAATGGAGCTGTAGGGAGGGAAAGATAAAAGAGGAAGCGAGGGGTGCATTCAGCAGATTAATGAGTTATACTTTCTATGAGCATTTTAACATCTTGTTTAGTTAAAGATGCTACTCGGAGACAGTCATGTCACAGTATTTCTGGACTGCCCTTGCCTTTTGGAACGCCACTTTAAATGGAGGCTTCAAGTTGTCATAAAAAAACCAAGACTATGTGGAGGCAGAAAAAGGAAAGCAATCCCTTGTGTTCTGGAGAATAAATGTCTCTCAGTTAAAAAGATTATTCGGACTTTGCTCAAGGGAGGATTTACCTGTGACCAAAGTTTGCATAAATTACGGGTGATGAGCTGTCTGAAAGTCTTTTTGTGTATGTCTTTTTTTAATGAGGTGCTAGTCAAAAGAAAAGTATCCAATAAATGTGAAGAAATTTGCTGGAAGAAAACTGTTCGTAACTGTCCCAGCCGAGGCAAGAAGTGATGGTATGGAGGTGATGTAACTAGACTCGTGGGTTTGTAAAAATACCACTGGATTAAAAGAATAATGTTAACTTAAATGCTTTTCTGATGTCAGTAATGAAATCTTTCTAAACTTTATTTTCCGTAGTTACGCTGACAGATTCTTGTCAATATGCTCAGTAACTGACCTCCATGGTCAAAGCAAAAACAAATGTTTGTGTCCAGCACGCCAGGTTTCACTCAGGGATCTGGCTTGTGGTGGTGCCCAGTTGAAGCAAGATCTGGACAACGTTCACGTTTGGGATAAGAAACAAGTAATTTTACTTCACACAAGTGCCGAGCAATAACCATCTCCATCAAGAGGGAACCCCAGCATCTCTCCTCAAAATCAACGGCATTACTATTGCAGAATGTCTCCCCATTGATTGAGTTATCACTGACCAGAAACTGAGCTGGACTCGCCATATCAATACAATGGCTACAGGAGTAGATCAGAGGCTAAGAGTGCTGCAATGAGCAACTCACCTCCTGATCCCCCCCATCAAAGCTTGTCCACCATCTGCAAGGCACAAGTCAGGAGTGTGATGGATACTCCCCACTTGCCTGGATGAGTGCAGCCCCAACAACACTGAAGAACCTTGATACCGCCCAGGACAAAGCATCCCAAAAAAATGGCATCACATTCACAAACATTCAGTTATTCGACAACCAACGCTCAGTAGCAGCAGTGTGTACCACATACAAGTTGCAGAAACTCACTAAGGCACCTCAGGCAGCACCTTTCAATCCCGTGGCCTCTACCATCCACAAAGACAAGGGCAGCAGATGCAAGGAGTTGCCCGTCCAAGTCACTCACCACCCTGCCTTGGAAATACATTGCTGTTCCTTCAGTGTCACTGGGTCAAAATCCCACAACTCCCTCTAAATTGCCATTGTGGGTGTCCATATACTAAATGGACTGCAGTGTGCATGAAGGCAGCTCACCCCCACCTTCTCAAGGATGGGCAGTAAAAAGTGGCCCATCCACTGACACCTGTGTCACATGAATTAATGTTAAAATGTGTCTCTATCTCAATCTTGAAAACTTCAATGGAACTGACATCCTCAATCTCTTGAGGGAAGAGATTTCCATATTTCCCCTCCCCTTTTTGTGAACTACTGAGAGCTGATCTCTTTCCTTGATGCTTTGGTATTAAATGGACTGTTTTTGGTCAGAATGGGAAGTGGATTAAATTCATTCCTGATCTCAGGCCACTGATCTGGATTCTAATCCCTATTTCCGCCCCAGGCCTGACCAAAGGTTCAGAGATAATGGGAACTGCACCTCAACCTCTCCACCCCTCTCATCCACTCCAACCTCTCCCCCACAGAACGGGCAGCCCTCCGCTCCCTCCGCTCCAACCCCAACCTCACCATCAAACCCGCAGACAAGGGTGGCGCAGTGGTAGTATGGCGCACTGACCTCTACATCGCCGAGGCCAGACGCCAACTCTCCGACACCACCTCCTACCGCCTCCTCGATCATGACCCCACACCCGAGCACCAAACCATCATCTCCAACACCATTCACGACCTCATCACCTCAGGGGACCTCCCACCCACAGCCTCCAACCTCATTGTTCCCCAACCCTGCACGGCCCGTTTCTATCTCCTTCCCAAAATCCACAAACCTGCCTGCCCTGGTCGACCCATCGTCTCAGCCTGCTCCTGCCCCACCGAACTCATCTCCACCTATCTGGACTCCATTTTCTCCCCTTTGGTCCAGGAACTCCCCACCTACGTCCGTGACACCACCTCCAGGACTTCCAATTCCCTGGCCCCCAACACCTCATATTCACCATGGACGTCCAGTCCCTGTACACCTGCATTCCGCATGGAGATGGCCTCAAGGCCCTCCGCTTCTTCCTGTCCCGCAGGCCCGACCAGTCCCCCTCCACCGACACTCTCATCCGCCTAGCTGAACTCGTCCTCACACTCAACAACTTCTCTTTTGACTCCTCCCACTTCCTACAGACTAAGGGGGTGGCCATGGGCACCCGCATGAGCCCCAGCTATGACTGCCTCTTTGTAGGTTACGTGGAACAGTCCCTCTTCCGCACCTACACAGGCCCCAAACCCCACCTCTTCCTCCGGTACATTGATGACTGTATCGGCGCCGCCTCTTGCTCCCCAGAGGAGCTCGAACAGTTCATCCACTTCACCAACACCTTCCACCCCAACCTTCAGTTCACCTGGGCCATCTCCAGCACATCCCTCACCTTCCTGGACCTCTCAGTCTCCATCTCAGGCAACCAGCTTGTAACTGATGTCCATTTCAAGCCCACCGACTCCCACAGCTACCTAGAATACACCTCCTCCCACCCACCCTCCTGCAAAAATTCCATCCCCTATTCCCAATTCCTCCGCCTCCGCCGCATCTGCTCCCACGACAAGACATTCCACTCCCGCACATCCCAGATGTCCAAGTTCTTTAAGGACCGCAACTTTCCCCCCACGGTGATCGAGAATGCCCTTGACCGCGTCTCCCGCATTTCCCGCGACACATCCCTCACACCCCGCCCCCGCCACAACCGCCCCAAGAGGATCCCCCTCGTTCTCACACACCACCCTACCAACCTCCGGATACAACGCATTATCCTCCGACACTTCCGCCATTTACAATCCGACCCCACCACCCTAGACATTTTTCCATCCCCTCCCCTGTCTGCTTTCCGGAGAGACCACTCTCTCCGTGACTCCCTTGTTCGCTCCACACTGCCCTCCAACCCCACCACACCCGGCACCTTCCCCTGCAACCGCAGGAAATGCTACACTTGTCCCCACACCTCCTCCCTCACCCCCATCCCAGGCCCCAAGATGACATTCCACATCAAGCAGAGGTTCACCTGCACATCTGCCAATGTGGTATACTGCATCCACTGTACCCGGTGCGGCTTCCTCTACATTGGGGAAACCAAGCGGAGGCTTGGGGACCGCTTTGCAGAACACCTCCGCTCAGTTCGCAAAAAACAACTGCACCTCCCAGTCGCAAACCATTTCCACTCCCCCTCCCATTCTCTTGATGACATGTCCATCATGGGCCTCCTGCACTGACACAATGATGCCACCCGAAGGTTGCAGGAACAGCAACTCATATTCCGCCTGGGAACCCTGCAGCCATATGGTATCAATGTGGACTTCACCAGTTTCAAAATCTCCCCTTCCCCTACTGCATCCCTCAACCAGCCCAGTTCGTCCCCTCCCCCCACTGCACCACACAACCAGCCCAGCTCTTCCCCCCCACCCACTGCATCCCAAAACCAGTCCAACCTGTCTCTGCCTCCCTAACCGGTTCTTCCTCTCACCCATCCCTTCCTCCCACCCCAAGCCGCACCCCCCGCTACCTACTAACCTCATCCCACCTCCTTGACCTGTCCGTTTTCCCTGGACTGACCTATCCCCTCCCTACCTCCCCACCTACACTCTCTCCACCTATCTTCTTTACTCTCCATCTTCGGTCCGCCTCCCCCTCTCTCCCTATTTATTCCAGTTCCCTCCCCCCATCCCCCTCTCTGATGAAGGGTCTAGGCCCGAAACGTCAGCTTTTGTGCTCCTGAGATGCTGCTTGGCCTGCTGTGTTCATCCAGCTTCACATTTTATTATCCTGACCAAAGGTTGCTCGCTTGATGTTGGAGGAGTTTTCTGGGAGGGAGTGGGTGATGGGGGAGGGAGGGGTGCTATAAAGTGGGTGAAGGAATGAAGGTAGCAGGTACTTGGGGTCTGGTGGTGATTGTTGTAGATGCCAGGTGGGTTAGAGAATGGGGGAAGGTGCCAGGTAAATGGCTGAGGGTTTAGGAAAGGCTGGGGTATCTGGGAGGGGTGAGTTGAAGAGTGGTAATGAATCATTGGAGAGGCAGGGGAGTGGGTAGGCAGGAATTTGAGCAGGTTTTAACTCACAGATTATTACAGTACAGTACAGAAGGAGGCCATTTGACCCACTGTGTCTGTACCAGCTCCTGAAAGAGCTACCCAGCTAGCCCCAATCTTCAGCCCTATTTCTATGGTACTCTAAATGAATCACTTTCAAATATATACCCAGCTCTCTTTTGAAACCTCCACGGCAGCACATTCCAAATCCCAACAACTCTCTGAGTCAAGAAGTTTTCCCTCCTCTCACTCCTAGCTCTCTTGTTGACAAACTCTTCTAATTTTTCTTGAGAACCCTCCAAACTCCGTGACTTTGACTCAGACTTGGAGGCATATTTGGAAGGTTCTAGATGCTGGCAAATTTCCCACTGGAACTTTCAACTTCCCAGTCAGATCCTGTGGAGACAGCTACATGAGGATTTCCACAGGGTCCTGACATGCAGTCCCAGCCTACCATCCTGTGGGAAGATCTAGGCTGGTATTCGATGTTTTCTCAGGACTCAAAAAGTAAAGAGTTATATCCACCAGGGGTCAGTGTTGGGATGGTTGCTAACAGAAAATCTCTGGAGGCTGGTGTATAAGGCGCAACTTTAACATTTACTGATGTAAAATTAAAGCAAGTTGATAACCGCGAAGAGGAATCTAGCAGTCTGGTCAGTTAGCAGGTTAAGTTGATAGAGAATCAGATAAAATTTAATGTGGATAAAAAGGGAATGATGGAATTTGTGAGGAAGAATGTGTGAGGAAAATGCTCACATTTGATAAAATGCGTTGGTGATAAAATAGATAAAATGCTTTATCACAAGACGGTAACATTTTGAAAGGAGACAGGAAGCAAATCGATTTGCTCACTCAGATTTATTAATGTGAAGGGAAGTTACTTATAAATGTCCTTACAATTTTGGTTTTGTTTTAATTTCAAAATATACTTTATTCATAAAAATATCTTTCATAGTCACAAATGCAGTTCACTTCTGTACAGCAGCATATCAAGGAAGCAAGCTAACATTAGAATTTGACTCCATCTAAACAAACCAAGGCATCTCTTACTTGAATCAGACTATATTTACATTAATTTGAGGCACGGGCAGGATCCACCAACTGAACAAACCCCCATTTACCTTCAGCAGGAGGACCTCAAATGGTGGTCTTTCCCTACTGCTTCATGGCAGCAGCTGCCCCAAGTTATACTGCATCCCACAGCACGTAGTCGTGGACCTTGGAATGTGCCAGTTTGTAGCACTCAGTTGAGGTCAACATCTTTGTTCAGGAAAACCAACAAGTTTCGGGCAGACCAAACAGTGCCTTTCAATGAGTGGATGGTCCTCCAGGCACAGTTAATGTTTGTCTCAGCGGAGGTTCTGGGGAACAGACAGTAGAGCAGATTCCTGCGTCATGGAGCTGCTCAGACGAACCTCGATACAAACCATGTGCATCTTCTGCAAAGGCAGATTCCTGCAAGAAATGGGTGACAGTCTCTATCCCCTGGCAGCCGCCTTGAGGGCAGTGTGCAGTGGCACAGACTGACCAAGTATACAAAGAGGATCTCACGGGAAGTGCCCTTCTCACCACCAGCCAAACAATGTCCAGGTGCTTGTAGGAAAGCCCTGGTGATGAGGCATTCTGACAAATGACTTTGACAGTCTGTGCAGGGAGCCACTCGACAAGATCTACTGTCTCCTATCCCCACAGGGTCTCAAGGACACTACATGGTGACCACTTCCGGATGGACCTGTGGTCAAAGGTATTTTTCTTTTCAAACTTCTCCATGAAGGACAGGTGATACAGAATGGCCCAACTACTTGGAACGTTCCGTGACAGCGTGGCCAGTCCCATCCTTCACAAAACCTGGGACAGACAGAACCTCAGCACATAGAGACACTGAGTGTTTGTGTACTGAGGGTCAAGGTACAGCTTGATGCAGCCGCACAGAAAGGTGGCCATCAGGATGAGGGTGGTGTGGGATATGTTCTTCCCCCGAGTTTTGTACATGGTGCCCCTGTGGACACAGTCCATCTTAGACCTCCAGATGAAATGGAAGATGGCTCAGGTCACTGCAGCAGCACAGTTTCAGGGAATGAGTCAGAGCCTTGCCACGTACGGCATATACTTAAGAGGGACGGACAGAATTACAAGCAAGAGGTCAGGTTAAACTACCTCAAGGGTTCAGATCAGTCGCAGACAGAACAGTGAGTTTTAGTTTTAGGTGCTGTTGAAAATCCTTGGGCTTAAGGCTCATTTCATGCTTATTCATTAGAATGTAAAAATCCCAAAACAAAGAAGCCAGCCAATACTCAGCCTTCTAACCACCGTCAATGCAGCTGATGGGGTCATTTATTTCATCACTGTTCACAGATTTTCCTTATGTTATGACGTATAGTTACAGAGCTTATCTGTGTCTCATCAGTCCCCGATTTCCCATGATTATATATGAGACTGAAAGGTTCTTTAAGGGTTAATTGAATAAGCATCACCCACTGCAATAATGGATTAAGAACCTGGTGGAAGAATAAAAACAGTGTGTGGAGAGAGACAGAGACGAGGCTAGGCCCTTCCAACAGTCACTGTACAGTGTTCTTATAAGCTCTAAATGGTCTCAGAGAAGTAATTAACTGCATCTTGTTTACTCAAGAATACACTTCCCGCTCGACCAAGAGAAGACAGCAGACCTCACACACATTTGATCATGTAAACCTCTCACAGAACCCACAGATTTTGATACGATGGCAGCACACTTAATACCCAAGAGATTCACAATGTAATCAGAATTAGTTAAACAAAGCTGTTGCTCTCATAATTTAACAAAAGGTCTAAGGACGTCAGAGCTTTCATTTTGAAAATTTCACCAGCCTCACAATGAAATCTAATATCCCCCAGTCCAGAGAAAATTTAATCTTCTTCGGTGCATGAGCAGGCATGTGTGAGCTGCCAAACTGATATTAATAAATTGATTTAAATGCATTTCCAACTGCCATACCAGAATTATGTCAACTGGGGAGTTTAACATTTGATCAGATGAGATTGGAGGTGAGTCTGCAAATATTTTAGGAAGTAATTATTTAGCAAAGGCCCTGCCAGTGTTGGATCCTGTCTGAGGCTGGTTCGATTGACTGTAGCTCGAGGTGTGGTCAAATATTGCAAGCAGTGAATGATCTGAAACTCGCTGTTCTAGCCAGGAATTCCGCACTCTGTATAAAACAAGAGATAGCATCGTATAACAGACCCCCTCAGATGTTCCAGCAATGAGTCTTTGATCATCTCTGCAGGCCTGTGGGCAGCAGCTGATGGACTGTGACTTTACAAAGTAACAGGCCCCAAATATTTCAGACGACACACTACACCTTGCACTTGGAGAAAATAAAAGTCTAGGTATCACACAAAGGAGAAAAAAAGACCACAAATTCTAAAGCATTGATGTTCTTTCTGCTGCTGTTACCTGTGTTAGAACTATTTAAATAGAATAGTTCTGATGGAAATGCGTCCTAAGTTATCTAACCAACTCATTCACTAAAAGGCTTGGACTGATAATGATTAGAATAACAACATGTATTTGCTTTTACAAAGCATCTTTTACAATCCCAGGACATAGCTATGAACGAATTAATCAGGAGCAGGGCTGGCCATTCAGCTTTGGGCCTGTTCTGACATTCAATAAGATCACTTCTGACCTGATTGTAATTTTAAACCTGTTTTCCCCCTTACCGCTCATGACTTTTCACTCCCTTCCTTAACAAGAATCTACCGCTGCCTTAAATAAAATACTCAAGACCTCCAGCCTCCATCACCTTTTGAGGAAGGGAGTCCCAAAGACACAATACTTTCTGAGAGAAATAAATTGGCTTCATCTCTGTTTTAAATGGGCCCATCCTGATTTGCAAATGGTGATGCCTTGAATCTACATTCCTCAGTGAGAGGAGCCAGCCTCACCACATCTGCTTCTGTCTGAAACCTCACCCTCACGCTGTGACTCCCACCAATGTTCATGCCTCACACCTCTCACCACTGCCTGCATCATCTTTCCCCACTCACCTTCATCCCATTGCAATCCCTGAAACTGTTAACCCTCCCGGTGGGATGGCGGAGGAGGAGGAGGGGCTCATCAACGCCCTCTGCTTTTCTTTTCATTTCTTTTTCTTTCTCTCACTTGCTCTCTCGTCTCTTTTCATTCTCATTCATTTAGCTTACCTGGAGGTGAAGAGCTTGGTCTCAGTGATTGTTTCGGCGGCAGTGAGTAGGCCCAGGAGTCTGGGCACGTGGCAGTGACATCGAAGGTGAGATTGGGTCCCCGAGCAGCTTCTGAACTGATGAGGTGGTCCTATTGCCCACTCACAGCCACTGCAGCAGAGGTAAATTTGGGTTCCCCCATGGCGGTCTGCACACAGCGCAGATTCATGGAGGCAGCAGCGAAGGCGAGTTCGGACTGGTGTGGTGTCTAGTGGCATTGGGGGGCTCCTGCTCTGGCCAGGTCCAAGCAAGGACTCATGGTCATGGCAACGCCGCCGGAGGATGATGGCGCTGACAGGCGGTGACTTTCATTCCAACGAAGGTGACGCATACCTGGCCCACCAGGCCCATGGTTCGTGAAACAATGCTTAACAAGAAGGACTGTAAAGTTGAGCACTTTTTCTTTATTTATTTACTTTTCTGTGTTTCAAGATGGCATTGGGGAGTGGCGGCACTACATAATACTTTGCACTGTATTTGTGTAACAAGATACATGTGACAATAAATAAATCAAATCAAATCATCCCCTATGCTCTGCCTACTCACTCACTCAGAACATCCCTGCACCTGCACTGTCAGTAATATCTGTGCCACCAACTTTCATTTCCCATAATCCCTGCCTCTCTCGCTCCTTCAAGGAAGGAAACAGGCCACCCTGAGGCAGTTGGAGTCAAGATAGGAGATATGCCGCTGGTCATTCTGCTCCTCATTTCTCATGAGGAGAGGATCCTGGCTCTGACCTCCTTGGGCACGTCCTGGACTGTTACTGAATTACAGTGCCAGGGCCCACTCAGTTATTGCCAATGGCTTTGACATACTGAGGCTTGCTTCCAACTGTGACAAGTTCCTTGGCTTCGTGCCTGCACTAACCAGCTGGTATCTCTGGCTGTGGGGGGAAAGTACAAAATGGTGAGGCAAGGCAAGGACGCGGTGAGTACCAGTCAGGTTCAGAGTGAGTGCTGTCCAAAGATGTACAGGCTAGGTGCTTATGGGGATAGAGTTATGTCTGGGTGGGATGCTGTTCAGAGGCTTGGTGCAAACTCGATGGGCCAAATGACCTCTTCCTTCAACGATTGTATGATAGTGAGTGAAGAGCCTGGAAATGCAGCCTGGTCCAGTTCATGAGCTGGAGTTATGTCCCTGAAAACACAGAGTCCTTGCTGCAGCATTACAATGAGAGTTACTGGGGCAGTCTGAGGTGCAGCATTGAAGTGCAGAACCACCCCATAAAATGGACTGGAGATGGCACAAGTTGGATACCAATATCCATAGATGCAGATTGTGTGTGGCCCCAAGGACCGTGCCCTAAGATGTTGGAGCCTGGTCTCAAACATGGAAGCCTTTTGGAGCAAATATTAACTTGAATCTGCTGTAGCTTCCATCCTGAGTTTCCTAATGGCTTGTTTTCCCAATGGTGAGATTGGGAAGTTCACAGTTGAGTTGGGCTGTTTACAAGAAGTTATAATGACTGCCAGTTGGGAGCTTGTGACTGCCTAGTGTGAATCTCAACACAGTGCTTGTGCGAAGTGGCCAAGACACAACGAGATGATCTCAGTATCGTGATGGACCTCAACAAACATCCAACCAATTCTACCACTCATCTTACCATAGTCCTCATTGCCCAGTGTCTGGTAATAATCTGCCCAGAGTTAATGTTTCAAGTCTGATATAACTTCTTCAGAATTACTGTACAGGCGCAGTGACGTTTCTTGGGGAGTAAATGTTGGCCACTGTATTAGGGAGAACTCCCCAAAAGATGTAATGGGAGTTTTAATGTCTGTCTGAGAAGGAAAGTAGGATCCTCAATTTAATTCCCAATGCAACAGATGGCACCTTTGACAATGTTCCCTCAATGTAATGCCAAGAGCAGAACAGAAATACTCAGGAGGAAGAGAAGAGACATTGACTCATATTGGTCAAAGATCATTCTCATAATAATTTCAAAATATTAATCTTTCTGCTACATTAGACTCTCATTTCACTGGTTGTCAGAATCAATTGGATCATGTTTAAATGTGACTGGCTACAGACCAGATATGTGAACATACTGAACACTTGTTTGCAAATTTTAATCATGGTCAAAATTTGATCTCTTGAACCTAGCATACATTTTACATTCCAAACAGCTGAAATGTTTTGCCTCTGGGGACAACTAGTAGCTACATGATACATATTCAAATAAAAACAAAGTCCTGCAAATGTTGAGATGGTAAATAAAATCAGAACTTGCTGGAGAAACTCAGTAGGTCTAGCAGAACCCTTGGAGAGGGAAACAGAGGAAATATTTCACATCTGATTTGACTCTAAGAGAAGAGACATTTTGGACTTGAAACATTAACTCTCCCTGCAGCGGCTGTCAGACCCGCTGAGTTTCTCCAGCAATTCCTGTTTTTATTTAAGCAAAGTCAATATTCTATATTTTTCTTCATTCATGAAAGTATAATAGAGAAAGATCAGTTTGGGATTAAGTTTATTTTTAACTGTTACAATACAGAAAAAAGCCATTTGGCCCATCTAGTTTATGACAGCTCTCTAGAGAAAGTCCCACTCTCTGGTCTATTCCTCTTGGCTCTGAGAATTATTTCTCTTCAGGTCATTAGAGCATTTCAGATCCAGTATACAACATAAAGAAATGCAAACAGGCAAGGAAATTGACTCTTCAGGAGACCCTTCAAAATTCTCAGCAAACATGCATTCTGTTGAGAAAGACAAATTTCTCAGAAAGGATCATTACCTGTGGTTAACCAAGGATTTTAAAGGCCTGCAATTTTTCCCCATTTCAATGATGGGCTGTTTTTCTATTCTTCCCACTAAAGTGGACAAGTACACAACTTCCCACATTGTGTTCCATCTGCCAAAATTTGTCACTCATTGACTCTATCTATATTCCTCTACAGTCTCTGTGTGGTCAGTTCCAGTGTTAATTTCCTATCTTATTGTTTCATCAACAAACTTAGTAAGCAAAGATTCAGCCTCTTCGGTGAGGTTATTCATTCCAGTATTTCCATGGCATGGATGTTAAGCTAACTGGCCAGCTTTCTGCCTTCTTCCTTTCTTGAATAGATGTGTTACTTTCACCACTTTCCAATATTCTGGGAACTTTTCAGACTGTAAGGAATGTTTACAATATTGAAGCCCGGAAGGTGTACTTGGAGTACTGTGTACAGATTTGGCCTCCTTGCTTGCAGAAGGATGTACTGGCACTGGAGGAGGTGTAGAAGATTGATTGATTGATTCTGGAGTTGAGAGGGTTGGCTTATCAGGAGAGATTGAGTAGGCTGGGACTATACTCATTGGAATTTAGAAGAATGAGGGGCTATCTTATAGAACCACTTAAAATTATAGAACATAGAACAGTACAGCACAGAACAGGCCCTTCAGCCCACAATGTTGTGCTGACCATTGATCCTCATGTATGCACCCTCAAATTTCTGTGACCATATACATGTCCAGCAGTCTCTTAAATGACCCCAATGACCTTGCTTCCACAACTGCTGCTGGCAACGCATTCCATGCTCTCACAACTCTCTGCGTAAAGAACCTGCCTCTGACATCCCCTCTATACTTTCCACCAACCAGCTTGAAACTATGACCCCTCGTGCTAGCCATTTCTGCCCTGGGAAATAGTCTCTGGCTATCAACTCTATCTATGCCTCTCATTATCTTGTATACCTCAATTAGGTCCCCTCTCCTACTCCTTTTCTCCAATGAAAAGAGACCGAGCTCAGTCAACCTCTCTTCATAAGTTAAGCCCTCCAGTCCAGGCAGCATTCTGGTAAACCTCCTCTGAACCCTCTCCAAAGCATCCACATCTTTCCTATAATAGGGTGCCCAGAACTGGACGCAGTATTCCAAGTGCGGTCTAACCAAAGTTTTATAGAGCTGCAACAAGATCTCACGACTCTTAAACTCAATCCCCCTGTTAATGAAAGCCAAAACACCATATGCTTTCTTAACAACCCTGTCCACTTGGGTGGCCATTTTAAGGGATCTATGTATCTGTACACCAAGATCCCTCTGTTCCTCCACGCTGCCAAGAATCCTATCCTTAATCCTGTACTCAGCTTTCAAATTCGACCTTCCAAAATGCATCACCTCGCATTTATCCAGGTTGAACTCCATCTGCCACCTCTCAGCCCATCTCTGCATCCTGTCAATGTCCTGCTGCAGCCTACAACAGCCCTCTACACTGTCAACGACACCTCCGACCTTTGTGTCGTCTGCAAACTTGCTGACCCATCCTTCAATCCCCTCATCCAAGTCATTAATAAAAATTACAAACAGTAGAGGCCCAAGGACAGAGTCCTGTGGAACCCCACTCACCACTGACTTCCAGGCAGAATATTTTCCTTCTACTACCACTCGCTGTCTTCTGTTGGCCAGCCAATTCTGTATCCAAGCAGCTAAGTTCCCCTGTATCCCATTCCTCCTGACCTTCTGAATGAGCCTACCATGGGGAACCTTATCAAATGCCTTACTGAAGTCCATATACACCACATCCACAGCTCGACCCTCATCAACTTTTCTAGTCACATCCTCAAAAAACTCGATAAGGTTTGTAAGGCATGACCTACCCCTCACAAAGCCGTGTTGACTGTATTTGATCAAGCCATGCTCTTCCAGATGGTCATAAATCTTATCCCTCAGAATCCTTTCTAACACCTTGCAGACGACAGACGTGAGACTTACTGGTCTATAATTGCCGGGGATTTCCCTATTTCCTTTCTTGAAGAGAGGAATTACATTTGCCTCCCTCCAGTCCTCAGGTACGACTCCAGTGGAGAGCGAGGATGCAAAGATCTTCGCAAGTGGCGAAGCAATTGCATTTCTCGCTTCCCAAAGCAGCCGAGGACAAATCTGGTCCGGGCCTGGCGACTTGTCAATCTTAATGTTTGACAAAATTTTCAGCACATCAGCTTCCTCTATCTCTATCCATTCCAGCATGCACACCTGCTCTTCAAAGGTTTCATTCACTACAAAGTTCGTTTCTTTCGTAAAGACAGAAGCAAAAAACTCATTTAGGGCTTCCCCTACCTCCTCAGGCTCCACACACAAGTTCCCTATGCCATCCCTGATCGGCCCTACTCTTTCTTTGATCATTCTCTTATTCCTCACGTATGAAGGGACTAGGAAAAATAGAAGCAGGGAGGTTGTTTCCACTGGTGCGTGAACCTCAAAATAGGGGACAGCAGATTTAGGACTCAGTTGAGGAAGGTTGTGAATCTGTGGAATTCCCTGCCCAGTGAAGTTATTGAGCTCTTTGAATGTTTTTAAAGCAGAGATAGATGGATTTTTGAACAGTAAAGGAATTAAGGGTTATTTTGCGTGGACTGGTAGGTGAAACTAAGTCCACACAAAGATCAACATTATTGAATAGCAGAGCAGGCCTGATGGGCCAGTTGGCCTACTCCTGCTCCTATTTCTTATACTCTAAACCAATACACTTATATCTCAGAGATAGTAGGAACTGCAGATGCTGGAGAATCTAAGATAACAAGGTGTAGAGCTGGATGAACACAGCAGGCCAAGCAGCATCAGAGGAGCAGGAAAGCTGACATTTCAGGCCTAGACCTTTCTTGGCCTGAAACGTCAGCCTTCCTGCTCCTCGGATGCTGCTTGGCCTCTGTGTTCATTCAGCTCTACACCTTGTTATTTCTTATTATATCAGTAGCCTTTTATGGCCAAAGATGGAGTCTGTCAGGAGTAGTCACAGGTCAGTTTTTAGTTCTCATACTTTGTTCAGTAACTTGCTCCTGGTGGCTGAAAATGTTTTGATTTCCTCTGACTTTATAATTTCTCACATATCATTTGTAATCTCCACAGTGAAGACAGGTACAAAATACTTCTCTGATTCACTGCCATTTTCTTATTTTCCATTATTAGTCCCTCAGACTCACTCCTTAGAAAGAACTGGCAGATGCTGGAAATCAGAAAGAAAAAGAGAAATTGCTGGGAAAGCTCAGCACATTTGGCAGCATCTGTAGAGAGAAATTGAAGTTAACATTTTGTCTCTTCTGAGGAGGAGTCAGCGGACCCAAATATTTCGCCACACCTTGTATATTTCACCACACCGTGTATATGTCACCACACCTTGTATATTTCACCACAGTGTGTATATTTCACCACACTGTATATATTTCACCACAGCTTGTATATTTAACCACACCATGTATATGTCACCACAATTGCATATGTCACCACACTCTGTCTATTTCACCACACTGTGTATATTTCACCACACCGTGTATACTTCACCACACTGTGTATATTTTATCACAGTATTTATAAGGCAGCCCATGCTATTGTAAAAATGGGGTGTGCTGCCTGCTGGGTTGGTGAGGGGGTACACAGATGGGGCCAGGGAAATGGCCACAGAAATCCACATGCCTGCTTTGACCTCCAACATAATTAGTCCTCTCTGCATGTGACTCCAGCACCTGATACAGCTCCATTGGCTTCTGAAAAACCATTCACATTCAACCCCTGAGGCGGTATGGATGGTCACAATGGTTATCAGCTTCCGACTGGCTGGCAGCTTCGGGGAGGGCATGGTGGCACCATTGCGATCCCAGGAAGTGATGCATTAAAATCCTAGCAGGGGACCATCCGATTGGCGTAAGGACTGGTGGACTTTCCCATTGGTGTGGAATCCCTGTGTGTTATGGTACCTCTGATCCTTGCAAGTGTGTCTGAAAGGGTTAACTCTTGATTATGTGCCATAAGCACCATGCTCTGTGATGCCATCACAGTAACTCAGTCACAGTGAAGAAGGAGCTCTAAGGATGTATATCTGAATGCAATGAGCTCCTAAATAGTCCCTGCAGCAATGCAGATTATATTCATGTAAACTGTAAATAGTCACAGTAATGCAATAAACTTCATCCTGTTTACTCAAGGCTCTTCTAAAGTAGAAAAGTGGATCATTCTAACCACCAATAGGTGATTGTGGGCTCGAAATACCCCACAGAATCACATAGTGGCAGTATCCCCCTTTTCTGATGAAGGGTCTAGGCCTGAAACGTCAGCTTTTTTGCTCCTGAGATGCTGCTTGTCCTGCTGTGTTCATCCGGCCTCACACTTTGTTATCTCGGATTCTCCAGCATCTGCAGTTCCCATTATCTCTCACGTAGTGGCAGTGTTGGTTTCTGCCACAGCATAATGCTCAGTGGTGACTGGCACTATTTCTAAATCAAGCCCAAAAAGAAGAAATAAGGATTTGCAGCTTCAGGAGAAATCACAGAGGAAGAGATAGGCAACCCCGAAGACTTCAAGAGAAACAGATCCTGCTAACCACTGGTGAATCCCACAAACTTTGCAACAACATCCAGTGCTGAAGAATACTTCAGGGAATGACTCAGAGAGTATTTCAGATCTGACAGTAGAAACTAAAAATTGGTGTGGTGGTAAATAGTGAGGAAGGTAGTCTTAGGTTACAGGTGGATGTGGTTGGAATGGTCAGATGGGCTGATCAGTGGCAAATGGAATTCAATCTGTAAAATGAGAGGCGATTCACTTGGGCAGGACAAACAAGGGAACACATGCTGAACAGTAAGACCCTGGGAAGTACCAGGGAACTTGGTGTTCATGTCCAAGAATACTTTAATATCTCAGGACAGCTGGATAAAGTGGTTAAGAATGTATATGGCATGCTACCTTGATTAGTCAAGAGTTTAACTGCAGGGTAGTTGTTGCTGGAACTGTATGAAATATCGGTTAGGCCACAACTAGAGTATTGTGTACATTTTTGGATTCCACGTTCTAGGAGGGATGTGATAGCACTGAAGAGGGTACAGATGATGTTGCCTGGGCTGGAGAGTTTCGGTGATGAAGAGGGATTGGTTAGACTGGGGTTGTTTTCCTTAGAGCAAAGGAGATTGAGAGAGGACATGATTGAGATGTAAAAAATTCTGAGGTGCAAAGATAGGGTAGACAGGAAGAAATGTTTCTCCTTGTTGGAGGGATCAACGACAGGAAGCATGGATTTAGGGCAAAGGCCTGGAGGTTTAGAAGCGACGTGAGGAAAGATACTTCTGTCCTGAGGATGGTGGGAACCTGGAACCCACTACCTGTAAGGGTGGGGGAGACAGAAATCCAGAAAATGTAAGACATATTTAGATGTGCACTTGCAATGCCAAGGCAGAGAAGACTATGGGCCATAGGAAATGGGAGTAGAATAGTTAGGTAGTTGTTTATAACTGGCATGAACATGAGGGTCAAAGGACCTTTTTCTGTGCTGAAGATCTCTATGATTCTATGGTTATACGACTGCCCCGTAGATTCACCTTTTAGTCCTGATGTCATTCTTTTTGAAGTCAGTATTAATTCACAAGTTTTATTTTCCTATTCTTTGTGACACAGAGCCTTTGGAAAATTGTTGGGAATATTTCCTGGATGGTGTGTTGCCTCCCTGGTGCCAGGGGCCAGGACGTCTCTGAATGGGCAGAAATCGTTCTGAAGGGAGAGGGCGAACAGACAGGTTATGGCACATATCAGTACTAACAACATAGGTAGGATGAGTGATGAGGTCCTACAGCAGCAGTTCAGGGAGTTAGGTAGAAAGTTAAGGAGCAGGACCCCCAAGGTTGTAATCCCAAGATTACTCCGTGTGCCCAGTGCCATTGAGGCAAGAAATAGGAGGATAGTACAGCTCAACGCGTGGCTAAACAGATGGTATAGGAGGGAGGGTTTCAGATATCTGGGCCATTGGGATCTCTTCCAGGGCAGGTGGGACCTGCACAAGAAGGACAGGTTGCACCTAAATTGGAGAGGCACAAATGTTCTGGCCGGAAGGTTTGCCAGTGTCACTCAGGAGGATTTTAACTAAAATAACAAGGTGTAGAGCTGGATGAACACAGCAGGCCAAACAGCATCAGCAGAGCAGGAAAGCTGACGTTCCAGGTCTAGACCATGCAGTTCCTACTGTCTCTGAAAGGATATAAAGTAGCTTGGCAGGAGGGTGGGAACCAAAGCAAATGTGAATGGATGGAAAGGGAACTGGAGAATAGGGCCAGTAAGACTCAAAGTAAGAGCAGGCAGGATGCGGTTGCTGATCAAAGCGGGTCTGGTGGGCTGAAGTGCATCTGTTTCAATGTAAGAAGTGTAACAGGTAGGGCAGATGAACTTAGAGCCTGGATTAGTACCTGGAAATATGATGTTGCTATTACAGAGACTTGGTTTAGGGAGGGACAGGCCTGGCAGCTTAATGTTCCAGGATACAAATTTTTCAGGTGGGATTGAGGGGGATATAGAAGGGGTGGGGAGTTGCACTACTTGTTAAGGAGAAGATCGCAGCTGTACTGCAGGAGGGCACCTCGGATGGCTCATACAGCGAGGCAATATGGGTAGAGTTCAGGGATAGGAAGGGCACAATCACAATGTTTGGGGTTTACTATCGGCCTCCCAACAGCCAGTGGGAGATAGAAGATCAGATATGTAGGCAGATTTTGCTAAGCTGTAAAAGTAACAGTAACAGTGTTGTTCTCATGAGTGATTTTAACTTGCCATGTATTGACCGGGACTCACTTAGTCCTTGGGGCGCAGATGGGGCAGAGTTTGTAAGGAGCGTCCAGGAGAACTTCTTGAAACAATATGTAGATGGTCAAACTCGGAAAGGGACAGTACGCGACCTAGTTTTGGGGAATGATCCTGGCCAGGTGGTCAACATCTCAGTAGAGGAGCAGCTCGGAAACAGGGATCACAATTCAGTAAGCTTTAAGGTATTGATGGATAAAGATAGGTGTAGTTGTCAGGTGAAGGTGCTAAATTGAGGGAAGACTAATTACAACAATATTAGGCAGGAACTGATGAATGTAGATTGGAGGCAGATGTTTGAGGGCAAATCAACATACGGTATGTGGGAGCCTTTCAAGTATAAGGTGCTGGGAACTCGAACCGGCACATTCCTTTAAGGATGAAGGATAAGTATGGTAAGTTTAGGGAATCTTGGATAACAAGAGATATTGTGAGCCTAATCAAAAAGAAAAAGGAAGCATTTATCAAGGCTAGGAGGTTGGGAACACACGGAACAAGGGTGGAATACAAGGAAAGTTAAAAGAAATTTAAGCCAGGAGTCAGCAGGGCTAAAAGGGGTCATGAAAAGTCATTGTCCAACAGGATTAAGGAAAATCCCAAGGCCTTTTATACATATATAAATACATATACATAAGGTTCCCCATGGTAGGCTCATTCAGAAGGTCAGGAGGAATGGGATACAAGGGAACTTAGCTGCTTGGATACAGAATTGGCTGGCCAACAGAAGACAGCGAGTGGTAGTAGAAGGAAAATATTCTGCCTGGAAGTCAGTGGTGAGTGGGGTTCCACAGGGCTCTGTCCTTGGGCCTCTACTGTTTGTAATTTTTATTAATGACTTGGATGAGGGGATTGAAGGATGGGTCAGCAAGTTTGCAGACGACACAAAGGCCAGAGGTGTCATTGACAGTATAGAGGGCTGTTGTAGGCTGCAGCGGGACATTGACAGGATGCAGAGATGGGCTGAGAGGTGGCAGATGGAGTTCAACCTGGGTAAATGTGAGGTGATGCATTTTGGAAGATTGAATTTGAAAGCTGAGTACAGGATTAAGGATAGGATTCTTGGCAGCGTGGAGGAACAGAGGGATCTTGGTGTGCAGATACATAGATCCCTGAAAATGGCCACCCAAGTGGACAGGGTTGTTAAGAAAGCATATGGTGTTTTGGCTTTCATTAGCAGGGGGATTGAGTTTAAGAGTCGTGAGATCTTGTTGCAGCTCTATAAAACTTTGGTTAGACCGCACTTGGAATACTGCGTCCAGTTCTGGGCACCCTATTATAGGAAAGATGTGGATGCTTTGGAGAGGGTTCAGAGGAGGTTTACCAGGATGCTGCCTGGACTGGAGGGCTTATCTTATGAAGAGAGGTTGACTGAGCTCGGTCTCTTTTCATTGGAGAAAAGGAGGAGGAGAGGGGACCTAATTGAGGTATACAAGATAATGAGAGGCGTAGATAGAGTCGATAGCCAGAGACTATTTCCCAGGGCAGAAATGGCTAGCACGAGAGGTCACAGTTTTAAGCTGGTTGGTGGAAAGTGTAGAGGGGATGTCAGAGGCGGGTTCTTTACACAGAGAGTTGTGAGAGCATGGAATGCGTTGCCAGCAGCAGTTGTGGAAACAAGGTCATTGGGGTGATTTAAGAGACTGCTGGACATGCATATGGTCACAGAAATTTGAGGGTGCATACATGAGGATCAATGGTCAGCACAACATTGTGGGCTGAAGGGCCTGTCCTGTGCTGTACTGTTCTATGTTCTATGTTCTATGTTCTATATATAAAGAGCAAGAGGGTAACCAGGGAGAGGTTTGGCCCACTCAAGGACAGGGAAGGGAATTTATACGTGGAGCCAGAGGAAATTGGCGAGGTATTAAATGAGTACTTTGCATATTCACCATAGAGAAGGAGTTTGTGGGTGATGAGTCTGGGGAAAGGTATGTAGATAGCTTGTGTCATGCTGAGATCAAAAGGGAGGAAGTATTGGGGATCTGGAAACACATTAAAGTAGAGAAGTCCCGAAGGCCTGATGGGATATACCCCTAAATACTGAGAGTGGCAAGGGAGGAAATTGCTGGGGCCTGGAGGGAAATCTTTGTATCTTCAGTGGCTACAGGGGAGGTCCTAGAGGATTGGAGAATAGCCAGTGTTGCTCCTTTGTTTAAGAAGGGTGGCAAGGATAATCCAGCTATTTACAGACTGTTGAGCCTTATGTCAGTGATAGGGAAATTATTTGAGAGGATTCTTTGAGACAGGATTTATTCCCACTTGGAAATAAGTGGGCATTTTAGTGAAAGGCAACATGGTTTTGTGAAGGGGAGTTTGTGTCTCATTAACTTGGTTGAGCTTTTGAAGGAAGAGATGATGATCGATGAGGATAGGGCGGTGGATGGACTTCAGTAAGGCCTTTGGACAAGGTCCCTCATGGCAGGCTGATACAGAAGGTAAAGTCGCATGGGGTCAGTGGTGAGCTTACAAGATGGACAAAAAACTGGCTTGATCATAGAAGACAGAGGGTAATAGTGGAAGGGTGCATTTCTGAATGGAGCGCTGTTCCTCCGGAATCACCGTTGGGACCTTTGATATTTGTAACATATATAAGTGATTTGGAGGAAAATGTAACTGCTCTGATTAATAAGTTGGTGGAATTGCGGACAGCGATGAGAACCGTCAAAGGATACAGCAGGATATATGTCGGTTGGTGGTTTGGGCAGAGAGATGACAGATGGAGTTTAATCTGGAAAAATGTGAGGTAATGCATTTTAGAAGATCTAATCTGGATGGAAAATATGCAGTAAATAGCAGAACCCTTAAGAATACTGATAGGCAGAGGGATCTGGGTCTACAGGGACACAGGTCACTGAAAGTGGCAACGCAGGCGGAGAAGGTCATCCGCAAGGCATACAGCATGCTTGCATTCATAGGCCAGGGCATTGACTTTAAAAATTGGCAGGTAATATTGCAGCTTTATAGAACCTTTGTTAGGCCACATTTGGAATATTGTGTTCATTTCTGGTCGCCACACTATCAGAAGGATGTGATGGCTTTGGAGAGGGTACAGAAAATATTTACCAGGATGTTACCTGGTATGGAAGGCATTAGCAATGAGGAGAGGTTGGAGAAACTTGGGTTGTTCTCACTGGAGTGACGGAGGTTAAGGGGCGAATTGATAGAGATATCACGATTATGAAGGGCATGGATAGAGTAGACAGTCAGAAGCTTTCTCCCCAGGGTGGAAGTCAGTTACCAGGGACCATGGGTTTAAGGTGCGAGGGGCAAAGTTTAAAGGTGATGTATGAGGCAAGATTTTTACACAGAGGGTGGTGGATGCCTGGAACCTGCTGCCAGGGGAGGTAATGGAAGCAGATACTATAGAGACTTCTAAAGGGCATCTTGACAAACACTTGATTTGGGTGGGAATAGAGGCATATGGTCCCCAGAAGGAGAATGGGTTTTAGCTGTGATGGGCAACATGTTGGTGCAGGCTTGGAGGCCTGTACTGTAATTTTCTTTGTTCTAAGTGGATAACATCCTCATCCCGAGATTCTCAGTTGTAACTTCTAGAACAATTTCAAGAACCATTAAATATTTGTTCCCTGTTGTATTAAACTCATCATAAACATAATCACCATCCAATTCTAAATATATATCTTAAGAGGAACTGGTAAAGAGCTTATTTATTGCAATGCATTTGGGTCCATTGTGATGGTCTATTGGACAAACTATTAACTGTGTAATTATCTTTGAAATCTTAACTTTGAGAATGATGTGAATGTTTTGTTGCTGCTGGAAATGCAAAATAAAAACAGAAAATGTTGGAAGCTTAAGCACAGCAACGATAGCATATCGAATATAGACCCTCTGAGAGGGTAGAGGAAGTTTAGAAATATCTCCTTGACAAAGACTTTGGATGTTTGGGGTGAATTGAAACTCTCAAAATTGCATGTGGGGAGTTTTCTTTGAGGATGAGGATTCCATGAAGCAAATGTGATGAAAGGCAGATTAGCCAGGATCAACCTGAAGGATAAAGCAGGCTTGGGCACCCTGAGGGAAAACTAATAACGTGCCCCCGACCCCCAAGGCTACTGGGAACTGTTCATACTGGAGATTTATTTTGAGTTATATAAGATAAATTGGACCAGTAGATGTCATTTGGAGGTTTTTACCTCCGATTGTCTGAATGGTTTCCTCCTCCTGGCATGGTGGGCTAGTGGTTAGCACTGTTGCCTGATAGAATCATGGTTTGATTCCACTCTCGGGTGACTGTCTGCATGGAGTTTGCACATTCTCCCTGTGTTTGTGTGGATTTCTTCTGTGTGCTGCGGTTTCCTCCCACAGACCAAAGATGTACACGTTTGGTAGAGTAGCCATATGCTCCATTGTATCTAGGGGTGTGCAGGCCAGGTGGGTTACCACGGTTGTTATGGGAATCTGAAGGGATGCTCTTTGGACATTCATTGCAGTACTGATGGGCTGAATGGCCTCTAACTGCATTGATGGGATTCTATTCCTGTGTTTTGATAGATGGAAGATTCATACCAAAACATCAACTTTTATGTCACCAGATACACTGAAAGGTTCACAGGGTGCCATTTTCAAATTCTCTTTTCAAAGTGTGAGGCTCATTTGAGGACATTAATCACTGCCACATTGAAAAATGGGCCCAATGAACCCAACATTTAGTTGCTGAGGTGGTAAGGAGGGTCTGAACATCTCTCAAGTGCCAACCTTGCTCCGTCATTCCCCGGCCCGGCCTTTCCCATCACCTGGGGAGGGACTCCATTTCCATGGAGGGGAAAATCACATCCTTCATTTTTGTTGTTTGTGAATAACAGTCATATACACAAACCCACTGTAGCAATTAACTTCCAGCACATGACTAACCTCAGCTAATTTTTCTAATCAAAATGATTTTTTGTATTGTAGACATTTAACAGTGTTACAGAGTGAATTTTGAACTGAATTACCTTGGGCCTAATTCCAAGACACTTGATGCTAAAATACATAAAAACCTGACTAAGGTTATTGTGAGCTTTCTCCCCAGATATACAGGCAACTCAGAAAGAGGGAGTTAGAAAAGCTGTGAATGACATTGCTATAAGACTAAGAGAGGAATCAATCTTTAAGAGAACTGAGCAGGAATAGTTTAGTGTGAGCAAATGCACACTAATTGGTGTGGAAATAATCAAAGTACAGAGGCACCCATGAAACAGATGCTGCTTAGCAACGAAATCTGTTGAGTTTTAGCATTTACATCAATGTAAGCAATTTATACATTGTCTCTCTGTACCAAGGTACAAGTGAATGTGTATTAAAGTGTATTAATGGAATGATGGAATGGAAATTTAAACATCATCCCTTGTTCTCATCACCTCATTGTAGGAAACGCACTAATACATAGAAAGGATCATTAGACAAACCAGAAAAAAATGTAAACTTTGAGGAACAGTTCAGTACATTGGGATTGCTTATTATTTCACAGAGAACATTGAGAAGTAGGAACAACTGAAAGTAATTCAGTTGAAGCTTTTAAGATTATGAAAGGAATTTAATCATCTCATTCACATTTTCAAACCTCTCCATGGTCGCACTGCTCAGATTCTCTGCTGCCTTCTCCAGTTCTACAGCCCTTTGCTCTCCTTCAGTTCTGGCCTCTTGACCACCTCCACATTTGGCACCTCTACCTTCATCTACCTGGCCCCTATCAGAGTCCCTGCCCTAAATAACCCCACTTCTCTTCCTCTTGGTTCTCCTTCAAAACAGACCTTAAAACCTCTTTGAATAGGCCCAAAGACCTCATTAAGTGAATTGCAGGTCAAACATGGAGTGTTATTGCTGTTTTGAAATGCTTTGGAGCCTTTTCTTGTGTCAAAGGTATAATATAACACAGTATTGTGGACCTAAACTGCTATTGATCATAACTACAGTGGAATGTATAGGTGACCAGAAAAGGGAAGAAAAAGAAGTACAACAGCAAATACTTAGGAGGGAAAAATTAAAAAAGAAAATATGACAGTATATGATGAAGAAACATAACATTAAACTAGTAAAATATTTCACAGGTACAACAATCTAAAAGGAAGGCTATGATGGAAATTGGATCTGTTAACGATGAAGAAGATACTGTCACATAATGAGAGAGAGCAAGAATGTTAAGTAATTATTTAGCTATAGGTATTTTAGTGCAATGCGGGCTTGCTGTATTTCTCAGCCTATCAAAGCAACATGCAGTAAACAGGCAATAATAACACATGGGTGATCAGGAAGAATTCATTTTAGAATCTCAGGATATGGGTGTGATTGGCCATGTAGGAATTTATTGCCCAACCTGCTGTTCCTTGCAAAAGTGTGGCACATTGGCTCAGTGCTGCCTAACAGTGCCAGGGACCTGGGCTTGATTCTAGCTTCAGGCGACTGTCTATGTGGAGTTTGCATGTTCTCCCCGTGTCTGTGTGGGTTTCCTCCGGGTGCTCTGGTTTCCCCCCCATAGTCCAAAATATGCAGATTAAGTGGATTGGTCATGCTAAATCACCCATAGTGCCCAGGGATGTGCAGGCTTGGTGGATTAACCACGAGCAATGCAAGGAGAGGATGGGCCTGGGGTGGATGCCCTTTCAAGGGTTGGTGTGCACTCAGTGGTCAAATTGGCCTGCTTCCACACTGTAGAGCTTCTAAGGTGATGGCAAGTTTTCTTCTGGAATGTGCTCCCTATTATAGGAATTCAGGATTTTAACTCAAGAGCAGTACGTCAGTGTGAGAAACTCTCCAGGAGTTTGACATCCACTTTGAGAACCTTATTATCTTTCTGGGCCAATTCATCCCACTCCTTATTTGCACAGTCCACTAGATGCTGTAGGGAAGTAAAACAATAGCTCTGATTTGACACAGAATTTTAATTATGCCCTGAATTTTTAAAATAAAGCATAATTTATTTCCTATTATCATGGGCAAACATGATTAATTTACAAAGAGCAGATTGTCACATGGAATTATTAGTAATATCATTCAGAATGTAAAGATTTCCTGCTGCTTCCAAGACTATAACTATTTTTTTAGCTGTAAAATGTCTATTGACTATTGTCTATTGTTTTGTGTCACCCATGGCGCATGTTTGGTAACTTGTGGTTGAAACATCAGCAAACTGTGTCAGGAAAGGTGGAAACCACTCTGTGATTTTTTTTGAATTAGAAGTTGTTGGCTCAATCATCATGTACAATATTGTATTTTTACTTCAATCAGAAAGAGATTAGATTAGATTCCCTACAGTGTGGAAACAGGCCCTTCGGCCCAACAAGTCCACACCGCCCCTTGAAGCGTCCCACCCAGACCCATCTCCCTATAACCCAAACACCCCTGCACACTACGGGCAATTTAGCATGGCCGATCCACCTAGCCCGCACATCTTTGGACTGTGAGAGGAAACTGGAGCTCCCGTGGGAAACCCATGCAGACACGGGGAGAATGTGCAAACTCCACACAGGCAGTCATCCGAGGCTGGAATCGGACCCGGGTCCCTGGTGCTGTGAGGCTGCAGTGCTAACCACTGAGATACCATGCCGCCCCAAAGATGTTTTCTTTCAACCAGAAGCAGAAAGGTTTTCATTTGTTTCCCTATACTGTACCAACATTGCCAGGGTACCTGCAGAAAAATGTCTGATGAAGTACATGTACAGTCAGAATTACTGAACGCAGTTGCTATGGAGAAACTGTTCTGGTAGCTGAAGAATGCCATGCGTATTCGTGAAAGTATTTGTAGGACATTGAGAAACGCTCATCAGTTGCACTATCAGCAATAAAACAGTATAACTTCGGATGTTTGGGCGAACTGCTAAGTTGAATCCAGATAGTTTGCGCATAGTTAATTGTACAAATGCTTCTGCAGAATTGTGCAAGTGAGATCATGTTTCACTCACCTTGCAGTACTCTCTGTCACTCATGGATTGCAGAGTTAAGTATCAGCATGAGAGTGTTACACAGGGGCACAATGGTAGCATTATGAGTTAGAACCTGAGTTTTGAAAACAGAAAAGAAATCAGAATTTGCTGGAAAAAAATTCAGGCAGCATCTGTGGACAGAAATCAAAGTTAAAGTTTCAGGTCCAGTGACCCTTCTCCAGAACTGATTGTAGCTTGGAAAAGTTTGGCACACGTGCTGCAGAAGGGGTAGAGAGAGGTGGCAAAGAGTAAATGATAGGTGGAGAAGGAGCCCAGAGAGTGAATAAAACCTCTCTGATGAAAGGTCTAGTCCCGAAACGTCAGCTTTTGTGTTCCTGAGATACTGCTTGGCCTGCTGTGTTCATCCAGCCCCACACTTTGTTATCTTGGATTCTCCAGCATCTGCAGTTCCCATTATCTCTGAGTGAATAAAACAGTTGGGCAGACAAAGGAGCGTGTTAAAGTCAGCCTGGGGAGATCAATGGCAGCTAATGAGGGCCATTGGTAGCTGATAGTGGGTTGTTTGGGGCAACAGCCCATGTGATGACAAGGTCTGATGTGTGGGAGTTGGGGTAAGGAGATAGGAAAAGGTGCTCAGGCCCTAAAATTGTTGATTTTGATATTCAGTCCAGAAGGCTGCAGGATTCCCAAGTGGAAGATGAGGTGTTGTTCTTCTAGCTTGCATTGAGCAAAGAACAGTTAAGGCTGACACTCCAGTGTAGACACAGAGAGGTGGAAGTTGCTGTATTGGGAAAAATAAAAACTTGGTAATGGCTCTGAGCCACCATGCACTCTAACACCTTCCAATCTTTGTCCTGCTATTCCTTGTGTGCCTCTGAAGGATTCCATCACCATGTATTGAATTGTTCATAAATAGTTGCTCCTGTCAACACAGTTTATGAATTCCCTTATTCCTCTGTGTGTGGTGTCTGTAAAATTATTCACCGCAGTGCTGAAACTTAGAGTCTCAAATCATGTGAAACTAAATCCTATTGTGTTCACTCATATCCAGCAATGCAATGACTTCCATTTTATCACTTAGTCAGTATCACTTAATGTTGGTAAGGTGAGCTCAGGGATTACCCACATGGCTCTCCTTGATACACCAGGTTGTGAGGTAACCATGCACCGTGTTTATATACACAGCCTGTCTACCAGTTGAAGTCAATTTGGTAATTTTAATTCTCCCAGAATATAACATTGCTCATTTTATATCCTCATCGTTCAGTTACCAGTGTCTTCGTCGCTTTTTTGAGTTTGTCTAAGATCTTGGTTAGTCCTCCTTGCATTTGATATTTCATTTAATTGATTACTTTTCCCCTACTCACAAGCTCTTTTATCTCAGAAATGTCTGCAACATGTAGAACCTGTAGAAACCCCTCCCAACAATGTCATCAAGCGAAATCATTAAATTTGTGGTTAAACTAATGCAAGAACACGAAAGAACAAACTAAGGAAACACTGGGAAGTTGGAAGATGGTGATTTTTGGAAGAAAAAGCATAGATAAGATTTTCATATCAGAAGTGGGAAATGAATAATGTATGCAGGAAGACAGACTGTGGGGGTTGGGGGAGTTGGTGTGTTGGTGAGCTGTTTGAATTAAATTTGAAGCCACAGTCATGATGAAAATGATTGGGTGGTCAGAATAGAAAAAGGCTGCCACCTGATAGTAGGAGAATCTGGGATAACACGGTATGGAGCTGGATGAACACAACAGGCCAAGTAGCATCAGAGGAGCAGGAAGGCTGATGTTTCAGGCCTGAAGCATTAGCCTTCCTGCTCTTCTGATGCTGCTTGGCCTGCTGTGTTCATCCAGCTCTACACAAAGTTGTCAGCTGGATGGCTAAAATCCACTTCAACAGCAGCTTCCAAACTCACAATAATTACCTCCTGATGGATGAGGGCAGCAGATGCTTGGGAACACCTCCACTTGCAAGTTCCCCTTTAAGCCACTCACCATCTTGACTTGGAAGCATATCACTGTTCCTTCAGTGTCACTGTGTTTTAGAAGACAGGTGGGACAGAAATCTGGACTGATCACCTGATGATACAATATAGCAACTAGAGAATTTAATGTCAGAGAATACCTACAGTGTGGAGACAGGCCATTTGGCCCAGGTCCACACTGCTCCTCTGAAGAGCATCCCACCCAGACTCATTCCCCTAACACTGTACTTTCCATATCGAACATACCTAAACTAAACACTCCTGAACACTACGGGCAATTTAGCATGGCCACTCCACCCACCCTGCACATCCTTGGACTGTGGGAGGAAACCGGAGCACCCGGAGGAAACCCACGCGGACAGGGGGAGAATATGCAAACTCCACACAGACAGTTGCCCGAGGGTGGAATCGAACCTGGGTCCTTGGCGCTGTGAGGCTGCCGTGCTAACCACTGAGCCACCGTGCTGCCCCAATTAATGAAAACTTTGGACCCAGTGATGGTGACCATGTAGCAACTGGATTGTTATAAAATCCCACCGTATTTGCTGAGCCCCACAGGAAAAGAAGTTTTTTTTATTCATTCATGGGACGAGGGCATCACTGGCTGGACCAGCATTTATTTCCCAACCCTAATTGCCCAGAGAGCAGTTAAGAGTCAATGTGGATCTGGAGTCTTCTATCTACTGCCCTGACCCAGTCTGGCCTACATAGCAATGTGGTAGGTTTTTAACTGAAATAACCTCACAAGACATTTAGTTGCATTGACAAAAGTAGGTCGTCACCACCTTCACAAAAATAACTGGAGGTGGGCAACAAAATTGCTGCTCGATGGTTTGACATTCAAGTAGATTTTAGGATAATCTTAACAGTCTGCAGCCATGTTTAAGAGTTGAAGGATTTAGTTAGAAAATTTTTTGAAGAAGGGTCTAGGCTCGTACCATCAGCCTTCCTGCTCCTCTGATGCTGCTTGGCCTGCTGTGTTCATCCAGCTCTACACCGTGTTATCTCAGATTCTCCAGCATCTGCAGTTCCTACTATCTCCGAATCTATATTGGGATTTTCAGCTGGGTTAATATAACTGGCAGGGATAGGTAGTTTTAGTTTAATCATTAATACAATGTTGAGAGACAGTTTGGTATGTGGGATTAATGATGTAACCATGCAAAGGTCTCTATTAGCTGAAGCCCAACTGGACTTCAAACAGACACTGCAACTGGCTTTGTTATTAGAAACTGGCAAGAAGAGTATGTGAGTCACAGAGTATTGCAATGGAAGTGAACATCCTTACCAGTCTGACTGAGCTTGGGGAACACTACTGCAGTGGAGGAAATTGCATAGTCTGACTCAGGACATATCCTGAACAGAGGGAATCTGGGTCAGCTCACAGCAAAACAATGAAACAAATCCAAGCCTCGGACAAATGGTTAAAATTTTCTTCAGGAACCAGGCTGGCAAGACATTGAAGTTGCTGCCGATATGTGGACTTGAGACAGCAAAAGAGCCCCACTAGACCCTCAACAATTTCTCTTTTAACTCCTTTCAATTTCTTCAGGTCAGAGAGCTGGCCATCAGTACTCCCATGGGCCCCAGTTATGCCTGTCTCTTTGTGGGGTACGTGGAACATTCCTTGCTCCAGTGCCCCACCCACAACTCTTTCTCCGATATATCAATGAGATCGTCAGCGGTAATGGGGACTGCAGATGCTGGAGAATCCAAGATAACAAAGTGTGGAGCTGGATGAACACAGCAGGCAAAGCAGCATCTTAGGAGCACAAAAGCTGGCATTTCACTTCAGCTTTTGCGCTCCTGAGATGCTGCTTGGCCTGCTGTGTTCATCCAGATCCACACTTTGTTATCAATAATATCATCAGTGCTGCTTCCCTCTCTCGTCCAGAATTGGAAAAGCTCATTGATTTCACTTCCAATTTCCACCCTGCCCTCACTTTCACCTGGCCTATCTCTGACTCCTCCCTTCCCCTCCTCGACATTTCTGTTTCTATTTCTGGGGATAGACTGGCCACTAATATCCATTACAAACCCACCGACTCCCACAGCTACCTGGACTGTACATCCTCACACCCCACTTCCTGTAAAGATTCCATCCCATTCTCTCAGTTCCTCCATCTCCGTTGCATATGTTCAGATGAGGCCAACTTTTATGAGGGAGTCTCCGAAATATTCATCTTCCTCAATCAAAGATTCCCCAGCTCCATTGACGAGAGAGCCCTCAGTTAGGCCCAACCCAATCCCCACACTTCTGCCCTCACCCCCTCTCTTCCCTCCTGCAACAGCGATAGTGTTCCCCTTGTCCTCACCTACCATCCCAGCAGCATCCACACCCAGAAAATCATCAGCCACCATTTCCACCACCTCCAACGAGATGCCACCACCAGGCACATATTCCCCTCCTCTCACTTATCTGCCCTCTGCAGGGACAACCCTGGTCCACACTTCCTTCACTCCCAAAACCTCCCCACAGCCCTACAGCACCTTCCCCTGTAACCGGTGAAGGTGCAACACCTGCCCATTTACCTCCTCCCTCCCCAGTATCCAAGGGCCTAACCATACCTTCCAGGTGAAGCAACACTTCACCTGCACTTCCCAGGATCTAATGTTCTACATTCGCTGCTCACAATGTGGTCTCCTCCACACTGGTGAAATGAAGTGCAGAATAAGTGAATGCTTCACCGAACATCTACGTTATGCCTGTCAAAAAAGACCCTGAACTACCAGTTGCCTGCCATTTTAACAAATCACCCTGTTTCCTAGCCAACATCTCTGTCTCAGGTTTTCTGCAGTGTTCCAATGAAGATCAAAACAAGTTGGAAGAATAACACTTCATTTTCTATTTGGGGCCCCTGCAGACCTTTGGGTTCAATATTGATTTCCTAAACTCTCACAAGTCCCAGCCCCCTACCCCACACACCAGGCCTTGATATCACGTAGTCTGCCATTACACACTTACCTATTGTTAGTCACTAACAGTCTCCTTTAACAGCTATTCACCTTCTCAGCCTGATCATTAGCAGCTCCTTTGTCTGTCCAACTGTCTTTATCTCTCTTCCAGCTCCATTCTACTGTTTCCTCCCTATTTTCTGCATATAAACTGATGTTTTCCTAGCTACCATCAGGACTGAGGAAATGTCATCGGACCCGAAATGTTAATTCTGAATGTTTTTCTTCACAGATGCTGCCAGACCTGCTGAGCTTTTTCAGCAACTCCTGTTTCTGTTTTAGACCTAAATTGAGAAAGCTTTAAGGCCGGTATCTGGGAGAGTGCGCACCCTGGAAAATCCATCTACATCTGGTTTGGAAAAGTTAAATTGCTTAGCAACATTCAAATCTGAACTAATCAAAATAAACATCTCATTAAAAAGTCACCAAGTTCTAACGGAGGCCAATACTGGTGCGGCCATTTGAGTGATGTCAGAATCAGTCTTTAACAAAATTCATTCTGTACTCCAACCCTTAAGTTTGCTCAAGACCTCCGCTAGATTGAGAAGCTCTACTGGGGAATTTTATAGATGAAAGGTACAACTTTGATTCACGTCTCTTAAGAGAAGCAGCTGATTCAATTCCCACTGATTGTAGTAAAAGGCTTGGGCCCAAGCTTAACAAAGTGTGGAGCTGGATGAACACAGCAGGCCAAGCAGCATCTTAGGAGCACAAAAGCTGATGTTTCGGGCCTAGACCCTTCTGCTTGCTGGGGCAAAGCTGGTTGAAAAAGATTCACCTAGATTGACTTGACATTTTTCGATAGAAAATGGTTGCCCGAGTGAAATACAAATAAAATGTCCAGAAGTTTTTTCAGGAAGGTCTAGGGACTATCAAAGGAGTCAAGGCCACCTTCCATGTTGACCAGGAAACAATTCCATGATTCCACAAGGCCTGGCCAGCGTCATTTGCCCAACAGGTCAAAGAAGCAGCAAAAACAGAAGGCTGGAAAGTTAAGGAATCATCAAACCAGTCCAGTTTGTGGAATGGACAGCACCAATTATACCAATTGTGAAACCCGATGGGTTGGTTCACCTTTTTGGGGATTTCAATTAAATGGTAAGTTGCATTTTTGCAGCTTGATGAATACCCAATCCCTCATTTGGAGGATTTATAGGCTTACCTGGTGGGGAGGCTGTCTTTCACTAAGCTGGACATGAGCCATGTCTACTTGCAATTTGTGGTTAGATGATGATTACCAGAATTAATACCCATAAGGGTCTGGACCAATATATGAGACTGCCTTTTGGGGTATCACCAGCCTGTGGACAATGCAGAATGTTTTGCAATGCCTACCCCAGATTGCATTTATCTAGATGGCATGCTAATTACAAGGAAGCCCAATGAGGAACACTTAGAGAACTTGGACATAGTGCTTAGATGTTTCTCCCAGTCTGGCATATGCCTTAAAAGAGAAAAATATGTGTTCCAGGCATCCTAAATGACCAACTTGGGCCACAGAGTCAGCAAGACTGGGTTACACCTGTTGGACAGGAAACAGAAGGCAATCAAAGATGCCCTGGCTCCCATATCTGTACCAGAGCTTAGGTTCTTCCTTGGACTGGTGAATTATTATGGAAAATTCATATGTAACGTGGCCTCTAACCTGGCACCTTTGCATCAACTCGCAGAAGAGAGTCAGCCTTGGAAATGGCATTGTAACCAAGCCATAGCCTTCAGGGAAGTAGAGAAACAGCTGTCATTGTCTAAGGTGTTGGCATATTATGATGGTACCGTGGTAGTATTAGCTCTTACCGGGACCAATGGAGAGGAATGTCCAATAGACTATGCATCTAGGACTTTGGCTAATGCAGAGCGCAAATATGCCCAGATAGAGAAGGAAGGTTTGACTGAGGACTACTTCCCTTTGACTTTGAGGCTATGCCATTTGCTTGAAGCATATGCAGTGTGTTTTTCGTGTTTTTTTGTGTACACTCTGCTGGGGCATGGTGCTCATGAGAGAATGATACAGCATGAGGCAGTCCAGCAACAGGTTCACTCCCTGACTGATTACTGCTGACTGCCATGATAAGAGTTTTGGCTTTGCATCTCCACGAAAAGATGAGTCAAAATCAAGTACTGTGCATCTGTTAGCTCTGGCTGAGATGGTAAGCTGGAGTTGCCAGGCACCCTCTCCAATTTTCATGTTGTACATTTTCATTGTCTAGGTTCTAGTGGCCTATCTGTAGGATGCAAATGAAACTTGTGTTTTAAGTAAGGTGAGATTAGGAAGTAACAAAGACAATAATGAACAACAATCCTCTTTAATAGGCCTCTTGCAACTCATTAGTGAGAATCTCAGCTCAATGTTTGGGACTGTTAGGAAACTATGATTTATTGATCTTGACATTTTGAGAGTTCTTGTGCAACTTTCTAACGATTTTCCCAAACTTCCTACATTATCCCACGTCATCCCACTCTGGGAATATTCTCTTTGTAGCCTCTATCCAAATTAGTTACCATAGACTTGAAAAGGAAAAATGTAACTTATGATCTGCTTATTGGAAAAGTAGCGAATGCAGTTGATGGAGTTTATATAGATTTTGAAAAATGCTTAATATGTTGTCTCACAAGATGCTTTTGAGCAAGATTCAGGTGAAATACACATGAGGTTTGGGGCAGATGGTCTGAAGAGAGGTTGGAGGTTGTAAAAGCCTTTGTAGTTGTTAGATGTAGAATATTTGGGAAAAATGTCAATGACAGAGAGGTAAGAGGTCTGGAAAACAAGGAGGAGGAAGGTGAAGAAGGAACAGACAAGCAGATTAGGGACCTGCTTGGAATAGTGATTGATACAATCTCCTGTGGGGAGTGTGAGGTAATTTGATTGGGGAAAGGAAGCCACAACTGGATTATAATCTTGAAGGAAAGGCATCACATGGTGCAAGGAACAGAGACAGCCAGGTTTAAATGTATAATTCCATAGAGATAGTAGGAAGAAGAGGATTTCTGAAGCAGGGTCTTGACCCAAAACGTCAGCTTTCCTGTTCCTCTGATGCTGCTTGGCCTGCTGTGTTCATCCAGCTCTACACCTTGTTATCTATAATTCCATAAAAGTGTGATTGTAAGTAGTTAAATCCAGACAAAAGGACTGTAAGGTTATTTTATAAACAGAGGCAATGGGCACAGGAGTAAAGACCACACAGATGGAGAACTGAAGTTGTTAATGTGATGAATGAAGATGCATCATTTCCCACAGCAGAAAGTCTTTCCACACAGGCTTAACCTGTACTTACATTTAGATGTAGCAATGTGTCATAAACAATTGCAGCTTGATTGAAAAATCTTGGTTCTGCCTATCAGCTTTTATTTTGTATCAAACCCAACACGTGGTTAGCCATTAGATTCAAGCCTCAGTCCGGAAACTTGGATAGATAGCCCCACGCAGTCGAGAGGGAATGCTGCCCTTTTAGGATATGCTGCCTTTTAGTTGAGACATTAGACCAATCTTCACTCTCAAGTGAAGGACAGCATGGCAGTTCTGTGGTTAGCCCTGCTGTCTCACAGCGTTTGGGACATGGGTCTGATTTCACACTCGGGTGACTGTATGTGTAGAGCTTGCACATTCTCCCTGTGTCTGTGTGGGTTTTCTCCCACAGTTCAAAGATGTACAGGCCAGGTGGATTAGCCATGGGAGAAATGGGGGTAGGGGGGTGGGTCTAGATGAGATGCTGCCCAGATGTTCAGTGCGGACTGGATGGGCTGAATGACCTGCTTCTATACTGTAGGAATTCTATGAATGTAATGATCCCACTGTACTCTTTCGAAGAAGAGTTGGGAAAGCCTCCACAGAGTATAAGTAATGGATCGTGAGTAGGAGGAAGCTAGTGCTGCAGAACTGAATGAACTACAGCCATAGAGCAATCGTATGGAGCTGGATGAACACAGCAGGCCAGGCAGCATCTCAGGAGCAGGAAAGCTGATGTTTCAGGTCTGGAACGTTCTTCAGAAAAGCTCTGAAGATTTCTGAAGAATTTTGAAATATTCATTTCTGAAAAAGGGCCCAGACCCGAAACGTCAGCTTTCCTGCTCCTCTGATGCTGCCTGGCCTGCTGTGTTCATCCAGCTCCACACCATGTTATCTCTGATCCTCCAGCTTTGGCAGTTCCTATCTACCTCTCAGAGAGCAATTGTGTTTGGGTTGCAAAGGTGTTGTGCTGGAGGTTTGTGGAGGTAGCTCAAGTTTGGGGAGGGGTTGCAAGGGGGAAAGATGCCCAGGACACGGAAGTCTCAAGGAGCCCTTTTGGTCTGAAGGTGATGAAGGAACGTCTGGCTCCTGCTCTTATTGTAGGAAAACTGCAAGAACTTCAGCTCAGTTTAAACCTGTGGAGCTTCCTTAGATGTTAGAGCAACAACCTTCAGTGTTCCAACTTCTCAGCAGATTTAAACAGTAACCTGGAGAAGGACGGGTCTGAGGGAGGAAGCTAGGTAACTTACTGAGACTTTCCACATGTAACGTTGTCACTCAAGCTGACAGTGGGCAGGATGAAACATACTCTCCATCATTTTTGTTCCCTTACTCGGTCAAAACTCAAGATTTCAGGGCCTTGAGCAATCATTGAATTCATCAACTGTTGCTCTCTTATTTAATCAAATTCTTACTTTTCTTGAGCACAGGAGATGCTGGGGAAGTCTGGCAAGGGATTCATTCACCGCACGCCTTGCATATAATGAGACTAACACATTAGTCACTGATATCATTAATTAGTTTCTAAATTACATCGCTAAGTGTAAAGTAAACTATAACAGCCGTAAAGAGGGGGTGGAGGTACTGCAACCGTGATGGAACATTAGTGCACAGATTGGTCCCCACTGTAAAGCACAACCCGACCACAAATCCCCTGGGACACTGATGGAGACTGTTATTCGGTACTTTATTTTTCTTTATATTTTTTAATCTATCTTTGTACTTTTGTACCTAAGAGGTGAGGAAGGTCTGTAATGCTGGACATGGTACTTCTTTATTTTTCTAATCTTTTTCCTAAGAACTTGTACTGAAGAATCTGTACCGAGGTACATTTGTACAGTACCTGAGATGGTGCTGTAAGAGGTGCCTTGTAAAATTTGCACTGTACTCATGTGAGCGCAATTGGCAATAAAAACTCATTCTAATTCTTATTCGCTTTCTGAAATGAGAGCAGCTGTCTGCAATGTGTACAATTATATCTCCTGCTCAGTGCTCCTTTTTATACATCAGGTGGCAAGAACCCTTAGAATTGTAGAATCCTTACAGTGTGGAAGGAGGCCATCCAGCCCATTGAGTCCAAACTTACCTTCCAAATAGCATCCCACCCTGATCCACTGAAATTATAAGTAAAAACTGAAAGAACAGCAAATGCTATAAATCAGAAATAAAAACAGAAGTTGCTGGAAAAGCTCAGGAGATCTGGTGACATCTGCAAAGAGAAATCAGGTCCGGTGACCCTTCTTCAGAATCATAGCAGCTGGAAAATGTCAATGTTTATGCAGAAGATAGAGTGGGGAAGGGGGTAGGGAGAAAATGGCAGGTGGGGATGAGGCCAAAGTGAGAGAAGAGCAGTTGGATAGACAAGGGAGTTGATAACAATCTGGCTAGGAGTGGGAATAGCTGTTACTGAGGACTGTTAGTGATTAATAATCCACAGTGTGTACTGGCAGACTGTGATAACAAGTCCTGGTGTGTGGGGTCAGGTGCTAGGATATGGGAGAGTTTAGGCCCTAAAATTATAGAACTGATAGAGTCTGGAGGGCTACAGGGTCCCCAAGTGGAAAATGAAGTGTTGTTCTTCCATCTTGTGCTGAGCTTCGCTGGAACATTGCTGCAAGCCTGAGACAGAGATGTTGGCCAGGGAACAGGGTGGTGTGTTAAAGTGACAGGCAACTGGAAGTTCAGGGTCTTTTTTGCAGGCAGAATGTAGATGTTCTGCAAAGCAGTCACCCAGTCTGTGCTTTGTTTCCCCAATGTAGAGGAGACCATGTTATGAGCAGCAAACGCAGTAGACTAGATTGTGGGAAATGCAGGCCAAGTGCTGCTTCACCTGGAAGGTATGTATGAGATCTTGGATACTGAGGAGAGAGGAAGTAAATGGGCAGGTGTTACACCTTTGGCAGTTGAAGGGTAAGGTACTGTGGGGCTGTTGGGGGGTGTTGGGAGTGAAGGAAGAGTGGACCAGATTGTCCCAGAGGGAACGGATCCTGCAGAAGGAGGACAAGGGAGGGCTGGGAATATGTGTCTGGTAGTGGCATCTTGCTGGATGTGGTAGAAATAGCCGCTGATGATCTTCTAACAATGTGGATGCTGTTGGGGTGGTAGGTAAGGACAAAGGGAACCCTATCACTGTTGTGGGAGGGAAGAGAGCGAGTGAGGGCAGAAGTGCAGGAGATTGGTCAGACCCAGTTCAGGGCCCTGTTGACATGGTGTTGGGGAGTCCTCGGTTGAGGAAGAAAGTGGACATGTCCTTGTTGAAGTTGACCTCATTGGAACATATGTGATGGAGACAGAGGTACTGGAAGATCAGAATGGAGTCTTTAACAGGAAGCAGTGTGTGAGGATGTATAGTACAGGGAGCTGTGGGAGCCGGTGGGTTTATAGCAGATATTAATGGCCAGTTTATTCCCAGATATGGAAACAGAGACGTCAAAGAATTGAAGGGAAGAGTCAGTGAATGACCAAGTGAAAATGAGGGCAGGGTGGAAATTGGAAGTGAAATCGATTAAATTTTCCAATTATGGATAACAGAAGGAAGCAGCACAAATAATATCATCAATATAAGGAAGAAAGAGTTGTGGTTGGGTGCCAGAATAGGACTGGAGCAAGGAATGTTCCATGTACCCCACGAAGAGGCAGGCATAACTGGGGTCCATGTAGGTACCCATGCATATCCCTCTCACATGAAGAAAATGACAAGAGTTAAAGGAGAAGTTGGTGAGGGCAAGGATGAGCTCAGCCAAGTGAAGGAGGGTAATGGGAGGTGGGGTCCATGCCATTAGACACTATCTATTGTTAGCTACCAACAGTCTCCATTAATAGTTTTTCACCCTCCTAGCCAGATTGTCTCCTTAGTCTGTTCAACTGTTCTTCTCTCTCTTTGGGCTCTCTCTCCATCTATCTTTTACTCCTTATCACCATGCATCTTCCCATCTTTTGCATATAAATGAACATTTTTCTAGCTGTAATCAGTTCTGATGAAGGGTCAATGGTCCAAAACGTTAACTCTGATTTCTTTTCACAGATGCTGGTAGACCTGCTGAGCTTTTCCAGCAACTTCTGTTTTTGTCCCACAGAAATTATATTCCAATGTTGAAGATTTCTGTTGATCACTAAGCATGTGTCAGTAACTGTGACAGAATAGGTGGAAAGAGCAGTTAATGAAGCATATATCACATCTATTATGAGGGGTGTAGAGCACAGGGGCAAGGAAGGTGATGTGCAATTGTATACAACAATTGTTAGACCTTGAACAATTCTGGGCATAATACTTTAGGAAGGATGTGAATGCTTTGGAGAGAGTGCAGAAGAGGTTTCGAGGACTGAGATACTTTGGTTATGAGGTTAGTCAGTGATGGTGGTACTGTTTACTGGGGAGAAGGATAGGAAAAGAATCATAGAATCCATAGAGTGTGGAAGCAGGGCATTTGGCTCATTAAGTCCATACCGACCCGCCAAATATCCCAACCGGACCCACCCCCTACCCTATCCCTATAACCCTGCATTTCCCATGGCTAAACCATTTAGCCTCCACATTCCTGGACTTTTATGAGCAATTGCACATCTTTGGACTGTGGGAGGAAACCGGAGCACCCTGAAGAAGCCCATGTAGACATGGGGAGAATGTGCAAACTCCAGACAGATAGCAGCCCGACGGTGAAATCAGACCACTGAAACACCATGCTGACCCCTAAGAAGTTTTGAAGTTCTGAAGAAGGGTCACTGGACCCAAAACATTAACACTGCTTTTTCTCTGTGGTGCTGCCAGGTCTGTTGAGTTTTTTCAGTAATTTATAATTTTGTTTCTGATTTCCACCATCCACAGGTCTTTGGCATTTTTATTTAACGAGCCTCAGCCTGGAGTTCAAAGCTAATTTCTGTCTCCATGAACTTGTAATCTCTTTAAAGTTTGGACTAACAGAGCTGAGTGTATTTCTCTAATACCAATTAAAACTTGCAAGCAATTTTGTCTCAGAAGATATTTGATTTGCTGTACATCTATCTAGGATTAGTTTGCTTTTACATCCTCTCATCTGCATTAGGTACCAAATCACAAAGACCAACTCATAATATTTTTTGATTCATTCTCATGATGTACATATTAATTGCTTGGCCTGCATTTATTCCCAGGGACATTTAGTGAGATTTCCTTCCCTCTAGGACATTAATGAACGAGACAGTTTTTTTCCCTGGCAATCAACAAAGGGTTCATGGTCACCATTAGACCCTTAATTCCAGATTTTTATTGAATTCAAATTCTACCCAGGTCCCCAGAACCTGTGTCCCTAGATTAATAGCCTGGTGATAATGCCATTTATCCACCAATTCCCTTTTTTGGCAAAAACTCTGATCTTCATGTCACTTTAGGGGCTTGATGTCAATTTTTTTTCTGATTAGGCCTCTGTGATGCAGTTTGCTGATTAGTCTAACAATGAAGGTGCAGTATAAGAGCTGGGGAATTTTGTGACCAGTAGACAGATGTCATGGATTGCAGTGTAGACATGTAAATCCATATGACACAGAAGGAGGTCACTTGGCCCATTGGTCCTGCGCTGGCTCTTTGGAAGAGCTATGCTCAGAAAGGGTGTAAATGACTGAGCTTTACAATCTCTGGTGAGTGTAGTTTAAGCCTGGACAGCACCTTCAGTTGAGATCTGGGCAACCACTAAACTGACAATATGAGTGCAATCCTCAGGTTAATCCTGAACTCCTGGTTTCCGACAGGGATTAATGCAGACAACAAATCTTCATCCAAATTTCAGAAGGCATGACAGCTGTTTAGCATTCATTCCCCCGTGGGGCTAACCTTAATCTAGGCTTAGGGTTGGTGGGGCTGTATGGAATTTTGGGAAACTATTGCTTGTTTCTACTTGAAGAAGCTGTTGTGTTCAAAAAGCAATTTTTTGCACTATTTTGGATAGTATTCTGTTGACCTTCTTGGTTTGTTCTGCCAAGCCATAATCACAGAATCACAGAAGGTGAGGTGATAGCCTAGTGGTATTATTGCTGAGCTGCTAGTCTAGAGACACAGCCAATGTTCTGGGAGCACAGGTTCAAATCCTGCCATGGCGGATGGTGGAATTTGAATCCAATACAAATCTGGAATTAAGAGTCTAATGTTGACCTAAAATCCATTGTTGAGGACAAACCCATTTGGTTTGTTAGGGAAAGAAACTGCCATCCTCACTTGGTCTGGCCTACATATGACTCTGGGCCCAGAGCCATATGGTTGACTCTTAACTGCTGCCAGGGGTGGGCAATAAATGCTGCCTAGACAGTGATGCCTTCACCCTATGAATGAATAACAAAAAACAATGTTACAGTGCAGAAGGAGGACTTCCAGCCCATCTTTTCAGTACCAGCTGTCTAAACGAACTTCATGACTTAGTTTCATTCTCCTTCCTTTTATGTATAACCGTGAATATTGTTCCCATTTAAATAAGCAGCATAACACTTTCTTGAATGCATCAAATGATACTAGATGGGAATGGAGGGTTTGAGTTAGAAGGAAAGGCTGGATAGGCTGGGACTTCTATCACTGGAGAGTTGGAGGTTGAGGAGTGACCTTATAGAGGTTTATAAAATCATGAGGGGTATAGATAAGGTGAATGGCATGTGTCTTTTTCTCCAGAGTGAAGCATTTCGAGGCTGGGGCATATTTTTAAGGTAAGAGGAGAAAAACTTTAAAAAGACATGAGGGCGATTGTTTTACACTGAGAGTGGTTCATGGGTAGAATGAACTTCCAGAGGAAGTGGATGTGGGCACAATTACAACATTTAAAAGATATTTGGATAAGTACATGAATAGGAAATGTTTGGAGGGATATGGGCCAAGCACAGGCAGGTAGGATTAGTTTAGTTTGGGATTACGGTCAGTATGGACTAGTTGGACCGAGGGGCCCATTTCCATGCTGTATGGTTCTATGATAACCTAGTGGTAGTTTTGCTGGGTGACTTATTTAGCAGGCCTTGCCTTATATGCCGGGGACCAAGGTTCAAATCCCACCTCTGCAAATTGTAGAATTTAACTTCAGTTTTAAAAAAATCTAGAATTCAGAGTCTAATGATGACCATGAAACTGGTACAGCTTATCAGGAAATCCATCTGATTCACTAATACCCTTTATTGTTTCTTATCTATTCTGGCCTACATGTGACTCCAGACCCCAACAATGTGCGTGGCTCTTTGTTGCCCTCTGCAGAAATTAGGGATAGCCAATAAATGCTGGCCTGTGAATGCACAATAAAAAAGTTGAAGGCGGTGTATTCACAAACAACTCATTTCTTTTTCCCACATTGCATTTACTTCCTTTGCAAACTAATTTTAATCTGTGATGTTTGCTTCTTATATCAAAGAATAACTTGTTTTTGCTCAGTGAGCCGTCTTAACCTTCCTCAAACAGCTCTCAAACGTTGATTAGAGGCTGATTGGATGTAATGACATTTAAAAGAAATTTCTGGTTAATAATGAATAAATAATGGACACTGTAAAGCCAACTTTGTACATTACAACTCACTTTGAAAACCACTTCATGAAGATCTGACCTGTGCTATGGGGCAGTGATTCACTCACACAGTTGATTTGTGCGGTTTCTAATATCCTTATGTGTGTTTCACTCTATTGCACATCAGGAGGTTATAGGTCCAAGTTTCAATCCTGAAGTTTGAGTGTGATATCCAAGTTGACAGTGCATGGTGGTACTGAAGGTCTGCTGCACTCTTGGAAGAGCTGACTTTTGCAGATGAGATGACAAACAAAGGCACTGGCATGTGCATGTAAAAATTGGTAAGTGAGGCAGATGTTGGCCTGTGTGCGCGATCATGTAAACCAGGCGATGGTGAATTGAAAGTTCATTTCCAGCCCATCTGTGCTTCCTAATTTCTTCAATAGGCGAAACCAGGTGGGCCTTAAATCAGGCAGATTGTCTCAATGTTGAAATAGCAAGAATGTTGGAAATAGACAAGAGCTATATTGATTAATTTAAACTGTAGGGTGTCTGTTCCAGTGCCTCAAATGATGTCTCTATTCTGAGTGAACGTTAAGTACAGTTGACATGCAATAAATTTGAGGAACATGTCTGTATCTGTGCAGTACTGTTCATGGTGGAGGATACCTCACACTGATAGAAGAAATTTCAGTTGGATCCCATTGGAATCTGGCTAGATCCTACTACAGGTGAATGTATGACCTATTTTAATGATGTTGTTTAAAGGATAAAGATCAATCCAAGATACTTCACCTACCCACTTCTGATTAGAAGCCTCTACGTTCGCTGATCATAGGCTTTCGGTTTAATGTCTCATTTGGCTCCTCTGATAGTGCAGCACTCTGTTACTAGTGTAGTGGGGTACCTGTTCATCCCTTAAGAATGGAGCGTGTAGGGAGTGTCTCATTCTGGGTTGTAAGCATTGCCACAGAGTTAAGCTGGCAAACATAACGGAACATATAAATGCTGCCAAAACGACTCCGAACCACGGTAATGACGATCTGGTTAGCGATTGCAATCTTTCCATATGTTTGTCCATACAAAATACCCCTGTGTTATTTTTATCTCATTAAGTAGCCTGGTGGCTTTATCTGACATTGGACAAGATTTGACAGTGTGAATAAAGTCTGAGGCTCACCTTCAATGTGTATTTGTGACAAAACCATAAGGCCTTTGAAATCATATCATCTAAAATAAATGTGATGTTGAAAGGGCTAATGATGTTTTTCTTTGACTTCTTACCAATTGAGTCCAGACCACATGCTGTTAATCTAAGGTGTGTCTATGGGTATCAAACTTGTCATTGAAATGTCAAAGTCCCAGGAGCTCGTTAGCATTCAGAAGTGATTCTCCACAATTGTATTTGCAGGAAAGTCATTTTCTGTGGTGCAGCAGGGAGATGCTTTAATCCACCTACACACTGTGCTGATATGATTCGAATAATGAGATGAGAAAGCTCTTGGAATTTTATTGTGAACCACATTCCTGACTAACTCACAGGTCTGCAGTCAGAGAGGTTAAGATCAGTGAAATAGCTGGTCAAACACATGGGACATGCCATTCAGACTGCCCTGTCTGCTCCACCATTCATTAAGATAATGGCTAACCTGGTTATGATCTCAGCTCCTTTCTATCCCCCACCCATGACCTTGGACACCCTTGTCTATCAAAAATCCACCCTACTCCAGCCTTAAAGACCCAGCTGAAAGGCCGATATCCCATCACCAAGTCACCCTTTACTGACACTTGGCAAGTCTTTGATACTGATCCAGCTCCCTCAGAAGCAACTTTCAGAGAGTCAGACTCTCCGACACCCGCCTTCTTATCTGTCAGCCAGGGATCCCTGCTTGGACTAGGTTAAGAGCCCAAATCAGAGAACTCATATTGTATGAGGTCCACCTGGCTGATCTCATTATAATCATTACACCAGCCGCCACTACCTTCTGGGTAACACTAACAATCCTCCAAAGGAGAAAAGAATTTCCTATTTCTGTATTAAATGGGAGGCCCCTCATTCTTAAACCACATACCCCACTTTCACACTCACCACAAAAGGAAGCATCCACCCTGCTCATCCCTTGAGATGGTGGTGGTGAGCTGCTTTCTTGACCTGCAGCGGTCCACCTGCTGTAGGTTTACCCACAATGCCCTTGGGGGAGGGGTTTCCAGGATTTTGGTCCAGTAACGTTGAAGGATCGGCAATATATTTTCTGAGTCAGGTTGGTGAGTGGCTTGGAAATGACCTTGGAGACTGTGGAGTAAGGATCCAGACAGGCTGACAGTGAATGAGTGACAGGTGCCCATGGAGCGTTTCCTGAGATGTTGTATCCAGTGTCCAATATAAAGGTCCTTTGGAGCAAGTGGTGAGCAGATTCCATCAAGTGCCTGCTCTGATTTTGAAGTCTTCCCAACTTTTAGTTTGTGTACTGGGTTTGGTTAGATGTGAGCTTGAATATTAATAAGGGGAGCTGCAGCATTAACAAGGCGTTTAACAAGTTTATCCTCTGTCATTTGGCATCTTGTTGCTGCCTGGTTAGGATCTCTCCAAGCTGCTTGAGAAAAACATCAAAGATGGAGTGGGATGGTCTTGAGATCCAGATGGACCTCACTGCAGTTATCACCCAATTCTGCCCCACAGCTCATGTTAACAAATTAAAAGTGAAGGTAAGTATGAAAGGCTAATGGGTGAGGGGTAGGATGGCAGATGGAGGTAGGTTGGAGGTTGGCAGATAAATGAATGAGGGTGAAAAATTGAAAGTAATTAGGTGAGGGTATAGGGTGGCATGTGAGTGGGTGAGGAGGTAAGGTAGGTGAGGTTCATACAATGATATCTGGGTTACGGTTTGGGGTGGATTGGATATGGTGGGGTCAGGTGGGGGTTATTGATGGAGAGTTTTGGGTCAGGCTGGCTTGAGGCCATGTAAAGCTGGGTGAGATCAGGGCAGAGTTGAAGGGAGAACTAGGTCAGGGTGGATGCTGGAGGGTTGCTGGGTCCGGGTGGATGCTGGAGGGTTGCTGGGTCAGGGTGGGTGTTGGAGGGGGAGCTGGGTCAGGGTGGGTGTTGGAGGGGGAGTTGGGTCAGGGTGGGTGTTGGAGGGAGAGCTGGGTCAGGGTGGGTGTTGGAGGGGGAGCTGGGTCAGGGTGGGTGTAGGAGGGGGAGCTGGGTCAGGATGGGTGTTGGCGGGGGAGCAGGATTGTGGGATGTTGAAATGGGAGCTGGATCAGGGGATGTTGTGGGAGCTGGGTTGGAGGTGTTGGGTGGAGAGTTTGGGCAGGGGGCTGTTGGAGGGGAAGTTCTGTCTGGTCAAGAGGGTGATCTCAAATTTGTTTGGAGTGCTATCAGGGTATCAATGGAACAGAGTCAGTGAACGTGTCGGGGTGGGGAGCATGGAATCACTTTCATAGTTACCCAGGGCTTTGAGCAGGCTTTAATCCCTTTACACCTTACCTGGTAAACTACCAGGTGAGTGAGCCAGAGCCCTCAAGCTCAGAGTTGAAGCATTTTTTGGAAGGTTTTCAGATACTGGGTAACTGCCCATCCAAAGTCTAAAGCTTTTGGACCAATCCTGGATGATTGTAGACATCTGGGGGCATCTCTCCGAACATTACTGCACTGACTGCCCTTCATCCAGAGGATGTGGGTCCATGGGACAAACTGTGAAGCTGTTCGCTTTAGTGCAAAAAAATTAAAAGGAAGCTGAGTAGTTTTGAATGATGAGGAATGGATTTGTTTCAGCAATTAACATGTAGATATAATAAATTATTAGAGTTTGCTTTCACTCTGTAGTTTAAGAGTGAAGAGGTTTCATTGCAATTCTGCAAGCGCATGCCTGTGATACTATGAACAGGTTTTACCCTCCTACCACAGGAAGGGACAGACTTTCCCTGGAAGGCTATGGGGGCTGAGAGTGAAGATCAACTGGGCTAGTCCCTGGGAGGAAGGGATCCTCCAAATGTGGAGCTGGTGAGTAGAGTAGATGTTGAGAAAATCTTTCCCTTGAGCTGCAGAATGTAGAACATGGAGTGGGGACAGTGGAGTCTCACCAATATATGAACAAGGAACACGAGTAGACCATTCAGACCTTTGAGTCTGCTCTATTATCCAATGAGATCAGGGCTGATCTGATTATAAACACATCCCACCTACTTTCATCTCCTTGCTTTAGAGGAAACTATTTATTTTGCCTTTAAAATCACAGAATCCCTACAGTGTGGAGGCAAGCCATTCAGCCCATCAAGTCCACACCAAACCTTTGAAGGGCATCCCATTCAATTCCTGTTATCCTGAATTTCCCACGACTACTCCACCGAACCTACACATTTTTGGACCGTGGAAGGAAACTTATGCAGACATGGGGAGAACAAGCAAGCTCCGAACAGGCAGTTAGCTGAGGGCAGAATTGGACCAGATTCCTGGAGCTGTGAGGCAGCAGCGCTGACCACTGAGTTACTGTGCCCTCCATGTTCAAGGGATCTGCTTCCACTGCCTTTTGCTGAAGAAAGAGCTCCAAAGACTGGGAGAAGAATATTCATCACATCTCTGTTTTAAGTAGGCAATGCCTGATTTTTAAACAGTGACTCTTCCTTTAATAAGATTATATCTTGCTTTAATTTGTTGGCTACCCCTCCGATTCCACGATTCTCTGGGCAGCCAATATTGGGTTTCGAGGTTATCTATCTCAGCCCTAATTATATTCAACACTGGAGTGCACACAACCCTTTGAGAATTCTGGAGATTCATAATCGTGTGGACAAAAACATTTCCCCTCATCTCAGTCTAAGTGTTTGACTCCTGATCCTGAGACTGTCTCCCTGAGTTCTCAATTCCGAGCTGAATGAAACCCTCAGTGACTTAAGCCCAAGTAGCTTGTTTCAGAATTTTATTTGCTTCACTGAGACTGCCTCTCATTCGCTCACCTCCAGAAAGGCTCCATTTCTCATCTTGAAGTGCTTTTGCAATTCTCTTTCTGTTGCTGTGATAGTTCTGCTTTTATCTTGTTCTCCCACCTTGTTTGCTTGCTGTCAATGTAGCAGGAGACAGACCAAAGGTATGCTTCTGTCAACACTCAGTACAAAGTGGGAAGGGCATTATTTGGTTTGTGGCCCCTCGGCATTAGAATGCATTACTCACACAGCTAATAAATATAAATAAGCAAAGGAACCCATTGTGCTCACCCACAGTGCTACCTCAGCCAATTTACTGAGTGTTTTTGATCGATGAGTTGGCCAAATAAAAACAAGCTTTTCTGGTTAAGCCAACCCCACACTGTGAACTCTTGTCCGTGTGCTTAATGTTACACACATGGAGATTACGAACACCCTCCTGGGTCACTGAAGAAAATAAATGAACAGATCTCACAGGATGGGATTTTTCAGACCATTGTTCCTGTCTAGAAGCTTAACTCGCAGAACAGAGGTACATTCATTACTCGAGAAACAGTCATGCAGGTCTCTCCTGAAACAATCAATGAGTAGAGCTGCTGGCACAATAAGTACAAGAAAACATCGAGATCAATGGAGTGGATGCCTTCTCTCAACGGACTGTCCTCCTCATCTGAGGTAGGAAATATTTTTGACATTCACGTACCAAAAGGTACACTCTCTGCTGGATTGTTTTGGCTCATGTATTTGGGCACATTGAAGAAGGTTAGCTTGATGGGGCATCTTTTCTGTGTGGTGGCATTGAGTTAGAGGTCATGGTCCACCAACGAAACAGGTAGAAAAAGGGGATGAAGTCCTGAAAATAGAATTGAGGGAGCTAGGTAAGAATCGGAAAAGCAGGTCCTAAAGGCAACAATCTTAGTGTTATTCCCAGTATCACAAGCTGCTGAATACTGAAATAGGGTGATTAATTGAATGAACACATGGCTAGGAAAATGGTGCACGAGCAAGGACTGTAGGTTTCTGGGACCACTTCTGGTGCAGTTCAAAACAATACAAGAGAAAGGACTATATCTTAGTAGGAGTGGGATAATATATTTGCAGGGAGCTTTGATGGTTCTGTTGTGGAGGGTTTAAAGTTGGAAACAAAGAGGACATTCAGAATAAAAACAAAGCTGAAAATGGAAAGCAACAGAAAAAAATCTTGAAATCAACTAGAGTTAAATGTGCATCGCATTTGCAACAAAACCAGTGAATTAATATCACAAGTAGGAATAAGAGAAAATGATGTAAATATTGTTAGAGACATGGCTGAAAGGTGATCGAGACTGGGAGCTGAATATTAAAATACAGTCAATATTTAGGAGGGATCAGTGTAAAAGAAAAGGAAGTGGAGTAGTAATGCTAATAAGGGATGGGATCAGTGCATTGGTGATGGAGGATGTCCAATCAGAAGAATGAAGCGTTGTATCAGTTTGGGTAGAACAAATCAACAACAAGGGGCCACAAATATTGGGTAGGGGTGGTTTATAAGTCACAAAACAGAAATGGTAATGTAGGACACGTGTAGGACACATATCCTTCAGATATAAATCTGAAAATGAGAGTTGCATGTAGTCAGGGGAATACAAGAGTGACTTCAATCACATTGAGGGTGACACAGTGGCTCAGTGGTTAGCACTGCTGCCTCACAGCGCCAGGGACTTGGGTTCAATTCCAGCCTCAGGCAACTGTCTGGGTGGAGTTTGCACATTCTCCTGTGTCTGCGTGTGTTTCCACCTGGTGCTCTGGTTTCATCCCATAGTCCAAAGATGTAGAGGCTGGTTAGATTGGTCATACTAAATTGCTCATCGTGTTCAGAGATGTGTTGATTAGGGGGATGGGTCTGGGTGGGATGCTGTGAAGGTCAGTGTGGACTTGTTGGGCCAAAGGGCCTGGTTCAATTTTGTAGGGATTTTATGATATAGGCTGGCAAAATCTAATGTGTATCAATACTATGGAGGAAGAATTCCTGGGCTACCTTTGAGATAGTTTTCTGGAGCAATATATTAAGGAACTAACAAGGGCATAGGAAATTTTAGATCTAATAATTATCCAACGAAAAAGAACTAATTAATAATGTTGGTCTAATTGACTTTTAGAGAGTAGTGAGCATAGTATGACAGAAGTTTGGAAAAGATGCAGCTCAGTCTGAAACTAGGGACTTAAGTCGAGACAGCAGGAAGAATGCAGATATGAGGAAGCTACTGGCTGTCACTCAGAGAGCAAGAACTGCAGATGCTGGAGTCAGAAACAACACAGTGTAGAGCTGGAGGAACACAGTGGTCCTGATGAAGGGTGTAAACCCAAAACATCAACTTTCCTGTTCATCTGATGCTGCCTGGCCTGCTGTGTTCCTCCAACACTGTATTGAAGTTATTGGCTGTGGTTGCTTGGAAGAACAGACTAAAAGGGTTGACGAGAGATAGAAAATGGCTAGTATTAAATAAATTGTTTGTTTTCAATGAAAACATGGGGCTGAAAAATCTAACTAACTAAACAACAAGAAGTTTTCAACATGTCCATGTGGATGCACTTGTGAAACTATAAGCTCTTCCTTTTTAATGTTTATTGACTTGGCCGAACTCCTGTGGATCTACCTGAGGTAGAGGCAGACTGTTGAGAGTCCTGTTCCCACTGTAATGTCCTGCAATATCAAACCATTCAGAGTTCTGAGGAAGGGTCACCGGGCCCGAAATGTTAACTCTGGTTTTTTTCCTTCACAGATGCTGCCAGACCTGCTGAGCTTTTCCAGCAACTTCCGTTTTTGTCCCATTCATATTTGAGGCAGATTCTTTCATTCTCTCCGATCATGTTCAGAGTGTTTGTAAAGCCTGGCCTGTGAGCGTACTGAAAAATATCATCTCCTGTCCAATGATTCTCCTTTTCCTCTTTAACACCTGGGGTATGGTGCTTCACTGATCCAGGCTTTGAAATAATTTCAACCTCTGACACATAGGAAGATGGCTGTGGTTGTTGGAGGTCAGCCATCTCACCTCCAGGACATCTCTACAGGAATTATTCAGGAGCGTGTCCTAGACCCGAACACCATCATAAGATCAGCAGAGGGGATGTTCGGTAATGATTGCACAATGTTCAGTGCTGTTGAAGCAGCCCATATTCAGATGCAGTAAGATAAGGACTGAAAAGATGCAATTAACATTTGCACCACACAATCATTGATCCATTTTACTAAGTTTCCTTGGATACTAAGTTACAATGGGATCAGGGCACTCTTTACCACTGCTATCAGTCTTCCATGTGGGACATTATCAAAAGCCTTGCATAAGTCCAAGCAGATAACATCAAAAGCATTGTCCTTAAGTATACACTTGGTCACCTCTTTGAAAGTTCTATTCATTTGGTCAGACATGATCTCCCTTAACAAAACCATGCTGACTGTTCCTGATTATTCCCTATCAGTCCATATGTTGATTAACATTTTCCCTCAGAATTGCTTCCAATAATTTCCCTGCCATCAAGATAAGACCAACTGATCTATAGTTTCCTGATTGATCCCTCCTCCCCTTCTTAGTGCTGTATTAGTTGTCTTCCAAACCTCCTGCAGCTCTTCTGTGGCCAGAGATGAATTGAAAAGTTTTGCAAGTCTCCTGTTATTTCCTCCCTTGCCTCACTGTACAATGTAGGATGCATTTCTTCTGGCCCTGGAGATTTGTCTACTTTTAGGCCTACCAGACCACTCCAAACCTCCTCTCACTCTGTGTTAGTTTCTTTAATCATATGAGAGACCTTTTCCCTGATTTCTATCTCACATTGCCTCTCTCACTGGTGAACACTGACACAAAGTATTCAAGTAGAACATGGCTTACATTCTCTGGTTCCACACACAAATTACAATTGTGGTCCCGAATGGGCTTTTGTTATCTTTTTACTCTCAATGTACCTGTAAAACAACTAGGATTTCCCTTTATTTCACCTGCTGGTATCCTTTCACATCATTTTAGCTCTCTGAATCTCCCATGAAAAGTTCCCTCTTGCACATTCTGTACTGCTCTAGGGCTTCTGTTGTTTTAAACTCTTGGTATCTTCCATAAGCCCCCTTTTTTCCCCAGAGAATTTAGGGAAGTGGCCCTAGAAATAATGCATGCATTGGCAGGCAGCTTCCAAGATTCTTTGGAATTTGGATCCTGCTGGAGGGTAGCCGATGTAATCCTACTATTTAAAAAGGGAGTTAGAGGGAAAACAGAGGATTATAGACCTGTAAGTCTGACATTAATAGTAGGGAAGACACTCAAGTACATTATCAAGGAAATTATAGTAGAACACTTAGAAAACAGTTGGTGAATCAGACACAGGCAGCATGGATTTCCAAAAGGGAAACCATGGCTTCACAAATCTACTAGAACTCTTTGAGGATGTGACTAATGGAGTTGTTAGCTAGAGCCAGTGGATATGGCTGTTCTGAATTTCTAAAAAACTTTTGACTGAGTCTCATAAAATAGATTGAAGGTAAAATTAAAGCACAATGGACTGGGTGGCAATGGATAGAAAATTGGTTGACAGATAGAGAACAAAGAGTATCTTTTTCTGAATGGTAGGCAGTGACTAGTGGGATACTGCAGAGATCAATATTAGGACCCCCGCTATTCATAAAATATATTCAGGATTTAGATCGGGGACTAAATGTAACATCTCAAAATTTGCAGATGACACAAAGTTAGGTGGGAGGGTGAGCTGTGAGCAGGATGCAGAGATGTTGCTGTGTGATTTGAACAGAAGAGGCACTGGGCAAATGCATGTCAGATGCAGTATAATGTGGATAAATGTGAAACTATCCATTTTAGTAGCAAAAATGGAAAGGCAGATTATTATTCAAATAGTTGTAAACTGAGGGAGGGGAATGTTCAACAAGATCCATGTGTCCTCATGAACTTGCTAAAAGTGAATACAAAGGTTCAGCAGGTAGTAAAGAAGGCAAACTGTATGTTGATTTTCATCGCGAGAAGTTTCGAGTACAGGAACAAGGAAATCTTGCTGCAGTTATGCAGTGCACACTTGAAATGAGGTCACACTTGAAATATTGTGTGCAGTTTTGGTCTCCTTATCTGAAGCAGGGTGTTCTTGCAATCGAGTGAAAGTTTACCGCATTGATCCCTGGGATGGCAAGACTGACGTACGAGAAGAAATTGAGTTGGTTAGGATTGTGTTCACTGGAGTTCAGAAGAAACCTGTCAAATTCTAACAGGAAATAACACGATGTGAAGCTGGGTGAACACAACAGGCCAAGCAGCATCAGAGGAGCAGGAAAGTTTGACATTTCGGGTCAAGGGCCTTCTTCAGAAAGCTCGACCCAAAACGTCAAACTTTCCTGCTCCTCTGATGCTGTTTGGCCTGATGTGTTATCTTAGATTCTCCAGCATTGGCAGTTCCTACAATCTCTGTAAAAATTCTAACAGGGCTTGACAAGTTAGATACAGGATGGATGTTCCCAATGCTAGGGGAGTCTAGAAACAGGCATCATAGTTTAACGTCAAAGGGTAAAACTTTAGGACTGAGATGATGAGAAATTTCTTCACCCAGAGAGTAGTGAGCCAATGGAATTCACTACTACACAAAATTGTTGAGCCAAAATATTCTGTGTTTTCAAGAAGGCAGCAGATATGGCGCGTGTGGCGAAAGGGATATGGGTGGGGAGGATGAGGGTATTGAGCTTGATGATCAGCCATGATCATTATGAAAGGTGAAGCAGGCTCAAGGGGTCAAGTGTCCTATTCCTGCTCTATCTTCTATGTTTTTATGTTTGTCTTAATCTAAAGCTGTATAACCCTTGAAACCCAGAGTTTACAGGGTTTAACAGACCCACACTTTTACTTTACTTTGCTGAAATTTACTAGGAATACTTAGATCCTTTGAAACGTATGACCACTTCCATCTAGAAGCACATGAGCAGCAGATACCAGCCTCTGCATATTCCCCTTCAAGTCACTCCCCATCCTGGCTTGGAAACATATCACAATTGCCTCATTGTCACTGGGTCAAAACTGAAGATCCCTCCCTAAGTGTGTAGTGGGTCTACCAACAGCCACATGGACTACAGTGGTTCAATAAGACAGCTCACCACCACTTTCACAGGGGCAACAGACAACAAATGCTGGCCCAGCCAATGATACGCAGAGGCTCTGAGGCTTTGGAAGACACATGCTTTCTTGACTCTTTCCCGAGATGTGGGTGTCACTGTCTAGGCCAACATTTGTTGCCTGAATGTGGAGACTGGTGGTGGTGAGCTGCCTCCTTGAACTGCTGCAGTCCATATGGTGTTATGGATTTTGACCAAGAGATGATGAAGGGAAGGTGATATTGTTCCAAATCAGATCGTAAATGTGTGCAGTGTGCAAGGAAACATGGGGGCAATGATGGTCCCATATGTCTGCTGCTGTCGGTGGTAGAGAGCTCAAATTTAGAAGGTGCTGTCAGAGATGTCTTAGTGAATTGCTGTAGAACATCTTATAGATTGTACAACATTCAGAGAAAGGAGGGTTCCGGGGTTGATGGCATGCATTGTGTTGCAATCTTGTCCTTCAGTAGAAGGAAGACAAGAAAAGAAACAGACCAGGTATTATGTGCCCACTTAGTTTGCAATGTTCAAATGAAATACAAGTTATTTTTCTGCTTGGTTTAGTATTTGTTATGTTTCAGGGTTTCTGACAGTGCCTCTGGGAGCTGCCAATTTAATACAGTAAAATTTTTACCATCGAGCTGAACTAAAACTTAGTGTTCATGTGATTATAGTCTTAAAATATCATGGCTTGAAGATATTCCTCAGTATTCAGCAGGGGTTTCTGAATCAGCACATACCACGCAATGTAAACTATTTGGATAATTTCAGTAATCATTCGCCTGATTCTAGTCTCTATGACATTCCATTGCAACTCAGCAGGTTCATTACCAGCTTCTTCTGGTGGTGTTCTGCTTCCAGAACCACGAGAAAGGAAATGAAAAGCAATCTTCAAATGAGCTAGATTTGCAGCTCTCCAGCCCACACAAAAAATTGGAACGTAGGAGGGTAACTAGAAGTTCCTTATGCAGAGAGTAAGATAGGAGTATGCATAGCATGTGCATTGTTTTGCCAAGCGAAGTTACACAGAGTAAGTTCAAACACAATTGTCATTGTGCAATCAATAACTGTTTAAGAAGAAAAACAGTGTAACAGCTCATTCCTAGCTATGTGTTCTTAAGTGTTGCTGAATCTGTTTTTAATAAGATGGAAAGGCACACATTAAAGCTTATTTAAGCTCAGATATAAACTGAGTGTGAGAACCTGCCATGCCAACATGTGACACGGTATCTCTTGTCATTTTAGGATCACAGAATTCCTACAGTGCAGCAAGGGGCTACTTGGCCCATTGAGTCCACACAAACCCTCCAAAGAGCATCCCAGCCATACCCAGCTCCCTGGGTATATCCCTATAACCTTGCATTCCCATGGCTAATGCACCCAGCTTGCACATTACTGGACACTACAGGGCAATGTAGCATGGCCAATCCACCTGTTCTGAACATCTTTGGACTGCGTGAGGGAACTGGAGTACCCAGTAGAAACCCATGCAGACTCAGGGAGAATATACATACCCCACACAGTCATCCAAGGCTGGGATCAAACCTGGATTCCTGGCATTATGTAGCAGTAGTGATAACCACTAAGTTACCATGTCACAGTTGCTTCATTCCAACCCCAATGACCTAATCCATGAGGAGTTTCCAGTCCACCCAGCATCATGTTAAACCAGAATAACATATAGGTTAGCCAGTCAGAAAAACTTACCTTGTTGGGTAATATCAGGAAACAGATTTGTGCCAACCAAGCACATTTTGAAATGATATTTTTTTCAGGAATTATTAAAATAAACAGATTGATAGACGGCTCATGAACTAAAATTTGAACAGGAAATCGTTCACCTAAAATATATCAGACGGAGGAGTAACTTTCATACGTCATGATAATTTGGTCAATAATTACAGGGAAGATTCACTTTTGAATTACTTTGGAAAGAATATTGTTGAAATTGATTCCAGTTGAAATTTGTAATAAATTAAATAAACAAAGAACAAAGAACAAAGAAAATTACAGTACAGGAACAGGCCCTTCGGCCCTCCAAGCCTGCATCGATTGAGATCCTCTGTCTAAGCTTATCATCTATTTTCTAAGAGTCTGTATCCCTTTGCTCCCTGCCCATCCATGTACCTGTCCAGACACATCTTAAAAGACACTATCATGTCTGCGTCTACCACCTCCGCTGGCAACGTGTTCCAGGCACCCACCACCGTCTGTGTAAAGAACTTTCCACACATATCTCCCATAAACTTTCCTCCTCTCACTTTGAACTCATGACCCCTAGTAATTGAGTCCCCCCACTCTGGGAAAAAGCTTCTTGCTATCCACGATAATAAAATGTGAGGCTGGATGAACACAGCAGGCCCAGCAGCATCTCAGGAGCACAAAAGCTGACGTTTCGGGCCTAGACCCTTCATCAGAGAGGGGGATGGGGTGAGGGGTCTGGAATAAATAGGGAGAGAGGGGGAGGTGGACCAAAGATGGAGAGAAAAGAAGATAGGTGGAGAGGAGAGTATAGGTGAGGAGGTAGGGAGAGGATAGGTCAGTCCAGGGAAGACAGACAGGTCAAGGAGGTGGGATGAGGTTAGTAGGTAGGAGATGGAGGTGCGGCTTGGGGTGGGAGGAAGGGATGGGTGAGAGGAAGAACAGGTTAGGGAGGCATGGACAGGTTGGACTGGTTTTGGGATGCAGTGGGTGGAGGGGAAGAGCTGGGCTGGTTGTGTGGTGCAGTGGGGGGAGGGGACGAACTGGGCTGGTTTTGGGGTGCGGTGGGGGAAGGGGAGATTTTGAAGCTGGTGAAGTCCACATTGATACCATTGGGCTGCAGGGTTCCCAAGCGGAATATGAGTTGCTAATGCTGTAACCTTCTGGTGGCATCATTGCGGCACTGCAGGAGGCTATCCACGTTGTCTATACTCCTCATGATTTTGTAGACGTCAATCAGGTCCCCCTCAAACTCCGTCTTCCTAATGTAAATAATCCTAATCTACTCAACCTCTCTTCATAGCTAGCACCCTCCATACCAGCCAACATCCTGGTGAACCTCCTCTGCACCCTCTCCAAAGCGTTCACATCCTTTTGGTAATGTGGCGACCAGAACTGTACACAGTGCTCTAAATGTGGCCGAACCAAAGTCTTATACAACTGTAACATGATATGCCAACTCTTGTACTCAATACCCCGTCCGATGAAGGAAAGCATGCCGGATGCTTTTCTTGACCACTCTATCCACCTGCGTTGCCACCTTCAGGGTACAATGGATCTGTACACCCACATCTCTCTGTGCATCAATGTTCCCCAGGGCTTTTCCATTTACCGTATAGTTTGCTCTTAAATCAGATCTTCCAAAATGCATCACGTCACATTTGCTTGGATTGAACTCCATCTGCCATTTCTCTACCCAACTCTCCAATCTATCTATATTCTGCTGCAATCTCTGACAGTCCCCTTCATTATTTGCTACTCCACCAATCTTCGTGTCATCTGCAAATTTGCTAAACAGACCATCTATACCTTCCTCCAGATCATTTATGTATATCACAAACAACAATTAATAAACCTTGTTATGCTGAGTGGTCAGCTCTAAATAATCCGAATCATACCTAAAGATTTGTCCAATTCATTATCTCTGCTTTAATGCTTTATTCTTGTTACTATCCTGTTTAATTGCATTACATGCAGCTCTTGTAATTGTACTTTCTCTGTGGTTTGCTTGTTGCAACTCTTTAAATCTAGCCCCCCACAGTAGTTGCATCTAAACTGTTTCCATTGCTATTGCTTCCAGGTTAAGGGTCACCAGGTTATATGGCCCAGTAATTCTTACTATCGAAGTAAGTTGCCGTTGATCCCTTTAAAATTGTTGCAACTGTAGAAAATAATTGTCAAATATTTTTAAAACAATATAAAATAAATAACTGCAGATGCTGGAGATCTGAAACACAGCAAAACAAATTGCTAGTAAAACTCAACGAGCTTAACAGCGTCTGTGGAGAGAAAACACAACTAACATTTCAAGTCCGCCCACTGCATCCCAAAACCAGTCCAACCTGTCTCTGTCTCCCTAATCTGTTCTTCCTCTCACCCATCCCTTCCTCCCACCCCAAGCCGCACCCCCAGCTACCTACTAACCTCATCCCACCTCCTGGACCTGTCCGTCTTCCCTGGACTGACTTATCCCCTCCCTACCTCCCCACCTATCCTCTCTCCACCTATCTTCTTTTCTCTCCATCTTTGGTCCACCTCCCCCTCTCTCCCTATTTATTCCAGACCCCTCACCCCATCCCCCTCTCTGATGAAGGGTCTAGGCCCGAAACGTCAGCTTTTGTGCTCCTGAGATGCTGCTGGGCCTGCTGTGTTCATCCAGCCTCACATTTTATTATCATAACATTTCAAGTCCAATGTCCACAAAGATCATTGATCTCGAAATGTTAACTTTTTTGCCCTCCATAGATGCTGCCAGACCTGCTGAGTTTTTCTATTAAAAATAGTTATTGATTCAAGATGTATTTAAATGGAATTGCAAATTTTCCTCACATACAGTTTTGCAATGGAGTAGCAAAAACTGGGTTGATATGGATCAGCGGTTCTTGAAGAACCTCTAACTTCATTCCCTGAGTCCTTCCATTGAAAATGCTCCTTGTGTTGCTGAGAATTATGAGTTGTAAGAGTCAGTTTTGTTGGTAAACTAATACGTCTTGTCGTATTAACTCTGGATTACCCAAGTGCAAGGCATTGCGTTCAGAAAGCTACTCCTCATATTGCTATTGAGATTTTGTGAACAGACTTTATCTTTAAAAAAAAAGTGACATTTGAGATTGAAGCCAAGGAGGAACAAAATCACTCCAACTTCGGTCATAGCAGATGTGTGAAATCAGTTTACAGACGTGATGATTACTTGAATTTGTGAAAACAAGAGCAATGAGCCCTATCCGATCATCAGAAGCATGCATCCAAAATGTGAAAGCAAAAGCATTTACTGCAAAATGAGAATCAGGGGTGTTGATGGAGTCATCATCCACACCAGCACAAATAAAGCCCACAGCAGTCATTTCAGAAATGATGGAAAGAAAAGTAGGAAACAAAATCCAAAAATGTGCAGGATAGGTGGATTGGCCAAGCTAAAATTGCCCATAGTACACTAGGTGTGTTAACCATGGGAAATATGGTGTTACAGGGATAGTGTGGAGAGCTGGGTGAGATGCTGTTCAGAGAGTTGGTGTCAACTTGATGGGCTGAATGGCTTCTTTCTGCACTGTAGGGATACTAGGATTATAAAAAATAGAATTTTGGAAATAAGTTCCTACTGATACCTGGAAAAAATGTGAGAAGTTATTATTTTATTAACAGTTAAATAATTAAACAACAACCAGAGACCCCTAGACTTGGTGAGGAGCTGCTTGTGTGGAATTTGAATGAATTTGAAACTCCATTCAATTAGGGGCAAATTTCTGTCTTATCCCGATCGGGTTAAAACTTATTTTGAAAAGTTTCAGAATATTTAAAACGCAGAAACAGACCAGTGGGCTCAGCTTACCTGTGTCAGTGTTTATACTCCACATGAGTCTCCTTCAACCTTCCCCATCTCACCCTATCTATATTATTCCAAATCCTTTCTCCTTCCTATACATATGTGGATTTCTTTAGATGTCTTTCCTCAACTACTCATTCTCATTACACTCTGGATAAAGATATTTGCTCCTGAGTTCCTCATGTGATGCTCAGAGGGTTGTTTATTTTAATGAAACTTTTCATTGTCTGGTTTAAATTATTTTATTTTTAAATGGACGCTTGACAGATTTTTAAATGGTTGGCAAAACAATGAACAGAGAATGGCCACTCTGGCTATTTCTAGAAGCTTCCTACCAACATTAGAGCAAATGTGAATTTGTGACCTCCTGAAGTGTCAACACTCTTTGCATTAAATAATATTGGTGCCAAATCAGCACAAAAAAGATAACTGGAACTCACTGTTGCCTGACTTGGTGCTAATGACTCCACAGTTATCTGCTACAAAACACAATGGTTGATGAGGGGACATTATTCGCAACATTAGCTAAGTGTCTCAACCCAAAACTCCTGTTATGTGACTGAAGCTGTTGTTTGCTCGAATCATCTTGAATTGTCCAGTTTCTAGGTTACTTTCATCAGTCTGCTTTCAAAGATCTGAGTTATGGAAAGAATCCTTTACTTGCCCTGTGAACTGAAGCAATTCCCGGTTTATAACTGAACCTTTCGCCAGCAGTTTGACAGCGGCAGAGGAGATTTCAATTCATAGCCAATTGAAAGAGTTACCATTGGGCAATAACGTGTTGTAGCTGCTCAGTCATGTAAACCAATTCTTAGATCTTAACATAGAACATAGAACAGTACAGTACAGGAACAGGCCCTCCAGCCCACAATGCTATCCTGAACATGCACCGCATTAAAGTAATCCCTTTTGCATGTCCTCGGTCCATATTCCTCCATTCCTGTTCTGAGGAAGGGTCACTGGACCCGAAATGTGAACTCTGTTTTATCCTTCACAGATGCAGCCAGACATGTTGAGCTTTTGCAGCAACTTCTGTTTTGGTTCCCGATTTACAGCATCTGCAGTTCTTTCGGTTTTTACTTCCTCCATTTCTTGCTTAGTCATGTGCTCATCTATAAGTCTCTTAAATGCTCCGACCATATCAACCTCCCCCACCATCCCTGGCAGTGCTTTCTAGACTCCTACTAATCTCTTTGTAAAAAACTTGCCCCTCTTTTGAACGTTCCCCCCTCACCAAAAGTAGTTTTAGAACTCTGGGGAGAAAGAGTCTGACCATCAACACTATTGATGCATGTCATAATTTTATAGACTTCTATCAAGTCTCCCCTTGGCCTCTGATGCTCAAGAGAAAACAACCCAAGTTTTTCTAGCCTCTCCTTATAGCTCATACCCTCTAATCCAGGCGGCATCCTGGTAAACCTCTTCTGCACCCTTTCAAAAGCGTCCACATCCTTCCTGTAATGTGGCGAACAGAACTGAACACAATACTCTTTTCTTCCTTGGATGAGAGTGTGTATATATGTTGTGAATCATTTGTCATTCAAAAGGGAATCGGACAATTATTTGGAAAAGAACAATGTACAGGATTGTGAGAAGAAAGAGAGAGAATGGCATGAATTTGGACACACTTGCCACAGAGAGCTTTGGGGGCAGAATCCTTGTGTATGTCTAGGGTTGAGATAGGTAGATTCTTGAGCAATAGGGGAATCAAGGGTTATGGGGAAAATATAGGAAAGTGGACTTTTGGATCAGCCATGATCCTACTGAACAGCAGAACAAACTCAAAGGGCTGAATGGCCTCCTCCAGTTCCTATTTCTTATGGTCTTATTGTACTTGTAGAGGTGGCACACCATCGATTGGCTGAATGGCCTCGTTCCGCACAGGAACAATTCCATGACTAGTTCCAATTTAAATTAATTTACAAGGTTGTTTGTTTCTTTCTGAGCAGGAACAAACCTCTTGTAATACAGGCATCTTTATTCACTACCTGCTTCAAGTTCAGTAAAATAAAAAGAAACAGTTAAAATGAAGCTAAATCCTCTGTGGCCCCCTTGTTATTGACTGGCTGCTTAATCATATTGGGAAAAAACAGTATTACTTTCACAGATTAGTGAGTAGAAAGCTCAGAATTTGAAAAACAACCTACAAGTTGATTTTTCAGTCTTTGTTAGCTTTAGCAAAATCCTATAACTGAGTCACAAATGACATTAGTGGTTGGTCAATGGAAGTGAATAAGCTGTTGAGGAAAGGAAGGTCTGAAAGCCACTTAAATCCTACAGATTCAAATGTTAATTCCAAAGGTAACTTCGGCCAAGAATTGAATGAAGGAGCTTCATGCTACAGTGCCCACCGTAGGCCAGCCAGACTGCCCAGGATTCTCACGGCCTGTCAACCCCTGAGTGAGTCTGGAGTTATTAGATGGAAAATAAATGGCGCTTATTGTCCATATTGGCAAATATTAGACTGATATATTAAAGGATAAATAGTATTATAAAAACACAATTTAATCACAGTGACAATCACATTTTGATAAATTTTTGATATAAAGATCTTAGTGTAGTTACAGTACATTTATTTACATCTTGTGCTCAGTATAAGCTGTGCAGGAATTATACCTTGACACAACCTATATAAAGGGTTTGGATCATAGAACATAGAACATTACAGCACAGTACAGGCCCTTCGGCCCTCGATGTTGTGCCGACCTGTCATACCGATCTCAAGCCCATCTAACCTACACTATTCCATGTACGTCCATATGCTTATCCAATGACGCCTTAAGTGTACCTAAAGTTGATGAATCTACTACCGTTGCAGGCAAAGCGTTCCATTCCCTTACTACTCTCTGAGTAAAGAAACTATCTCTGACATCTGTCCTATATCTTTCACCCCTCAATTTAAAGCCATGCCCCCTCGTGCTCGCCGTCACCATCCTAGGAAAAAGGCTCTCCCTATCCACCCTATCTAACCCACTGATTATTTTATATGTTTCAGTTAAGTCACCTCTCAACCTTCTTCACTCTAATGAAAACAGCCTCATGTCCCTCAGCCTTTCCTCGTAAGACCTTCCCTCCATACCAAGCAACATCCTAGTAAATTTCCTCTGCACCCTTTCCAAAGCTTCCTCATCCTTCTTACAATGCGGTGACCAGAACTTTACACAATACTCCAAGTGCGGCCGCGCCAGAGTTTTGTACAGCTTCACCATAACCTCTTGGTTCTGGAACTCGATCCCTCTATTAATAAAAGCTAAAACACTGTATGCCTTCCTAACAGCCCTGTCAACCTGGGTGGCAACTTTCAAGGATCTGTGTATATGGACACCGAGATCTCTCTGCTCATCTACACTACTAAGAATCTTACCATTAGCCCTGTACTTTGCCTTCCGGTTCTCCTACCAAAGTGCATCACCTCACACTTGTCTGCATTAAACTCCATTTGCCACCTCTCAGCCCAGCTCTGCAGCTTATCTATGTCTCTCTGCAACCTATAGCATCCTTCGTCACTATCCACAACTCCACCGACCTTAGTGTCGTCTGCAAATTTACTAACCCATCCTTCTATGCCCTCATCCAGGTCATTTATAAAATTGACAAATAGCAGTGGACCCAACACCGACCCTTGCGGTACACCACTAGTAAGTGGTCTCCAGGATGAACATTTCCCATCAACGACCACCCTCTGTCTTCTTTCAGCAAGCCAATTTCCGATCCAAACTGCTATATCTCCCACAATTCCATTCCTCCACATTTTGTACAATAGCCTACTGTGGGGAACCTTATCGAACATCTTGCTGAAATCCATATACACCACATCAACGGGTTTACTCTCATCTACCTGTTTGGTCACCTTCTCAAAGAACTCAATAAGGTTTGTGAGGCACGACCTTCCCTTCACAAAACTGTGCTGACTATCCCGAATCAATTTATTCTTTTCTAGATGATTATAAATCCTATCCCTTATAACCTTTTCCAACACTTTACCAACAACTGAGGTAAGGCTCACTGGTCTATAATTACCAGGGTTGTCTCTACTCCCCTTCTTGAACAGGGGAACCACATTTGCTATCCTCCAGTCATCTGGCACTATTCCTGTAAACAATGACGAGTTAAAGATCAATGCCAAAGGCTCGGCAATCTCCTCCCTGGCTTCCCAGAGGATCCGAGGATAAATCCCATCCGGCCCAGGGGACTTATCTATCTTCACTCTCTGTAGGATTTCTAATACCTCTTCCTTGTGAACCTCAATCCCACCTAGTCTAGTAGCCTGTACCTCAGTATTCTCCTCGACAACATTGTCGTTTTCTAGAGTGAATACTGTTGAAAAATATTCATTTAGCGCTTCCCCATCTCATCTGACTCCACACACAACTTACCACTACTATCCTTGATTGGGCCTAATCTTACTCTCGTCATTCTTTCATTCCTTAAATACCTATAAAAAGCCTTAGGGTTTACCCTGATCCTATCCGCCAACAACTTCTCATGTCTCCTCCTGGTTCTTCTGAGCTCTCTCTTTAGGTCTTTCCTGGCTACCTCATAGCCCTCAAGTGCCCTAACTGAGCCTTCAAGTCTCATCCTAACATAAGCCTTCTTCTTCCTCTTGAAGAGAGATTCCACTTCCTTCGTAAACCACGGCTCCCACACTCTACAGCTTCCTCCTTGCCTGACAGGTACATACTTATCTAGGACACACAGGAGCTTTTCCTTGAATAAGCTCCACATTTCTAATGTGCCCATCCCCTGCAGTTTCCTTCCCCATCCTATGCTCCCTAAATCTTGCCTAATCTCATCATAATTGCCTTTCCCCCAGCTATAACTTTTACCCAGTGGTATACACCTATCCCTTTCCATCACTAAAGTAAACATAACAGAATTGTGATCGCTATCACCAAAGTGCTCACCTACTTCCAAATCTAACACCTGGCCAGGCTCATTACCCAGTACCAAATCTAATGTGGCTTCACCCCTTGTTGGCCTGCCTATATACTGTGTTAGGAAGCCCTCCTGCACACACTGTACAAAAACTGACCCATCTATAGTACTCGAACTATAGTGTTCCCAGTCAATATTTGGAAAGTTGAAGCCCCCATGACAACTACCCTGTCTCTCTCACTCCTATCGAGAATCATCTTTGCTATCCCTTCCTCTACATCTCTGGAACTATTCGGAGGCCTATAGAAAACTCCCAACAGGGTGACCTCTCCTTTCCTGTTTCCAACCTCAGCCCATACTACCACAGTTGACGAGGCCCCAAACATCCTTTCGGCAACCGTAATACTGTCCCTGACTAACAATGCCGCACCTCTGCCCCTTTTATCATCTTCTCTGTTCTTACTGAAACATCTAAATCCCGGAACCTGCAACAACCATTCCTGTCCCTGCTCTATCCATGTCTCCGAAATGGCCACAACATCGAAGTCCCAGGTACCAACCCATGCTGCAAGTTCACCCACCTTATTCCGGATGCTCCTGGCATTGAAGTAGACACACTTCAAACCAACTTTTTGCTTGCCAGTGCCACCTTGCTTCCCTGAAACTTTATTTCGGACCACCCTACTCTCAACCTTTTCTACAGTCGAACTACAATTTTGGTGCCCATCCCTCTGCTGAATTAGTTTAAACCCGCCCGAATAGCCTTAGCAAACATCCCCCCCAGGATATCGGTACCCCTCTGGTTCAGGTGAAGATCACTAATAATGTAGATTACATATCAATCTTATGGATATCCCTACATAAAATAGCACTGATCACTTGGTTACAGATGTTATTGCTGTTTGTGGGACAACAGTGAGACATGGCTACCATGTTTTCCACATTACAACAGTGCCCACCATTCAAACATACTTCTTAAGTTATCATGTGTTTTGGAATGACAGAAGGTCATGAAAGATGGACTTATGAAGAAGGGCCTAGGCCTGAAATGCCAGCCTTCCTGCTCCGAAGACGCTGCTTGCCCTGTTGTGTTCATCCAGCTCTACACCTTGTTACCTCGGATTCTCCAGCATCTGCGGTTCTTACTATCTCTATCAAAATGCAAACTCTTGTGTTTAACACCTTTCTTATCAGTGTGGGTACTTTCTAGCCTCTGCCCTGCAAATTGGCTGCATATGGGTGCCAGAGCCTACGGGACTGCAAGTCAATCTGGAGGTTGTACGCTGGGTCCCCTGCTACTTACACAGCAAGATCCCAGACAAGGTCCTGTCAAGATTCATTCTGATTGGAATCTGGATGCAATGATGCTGGCATGGGCTTCTATCAGAAAGCAGTCTGTTGACCTGGTATCTGCCACGCCCCCACCACCCACTTCCTCATTATCCCTCAACTCCCCTTCTTTCTCATCTGAAGAGGCACCTGGCTCCTCCCTCTTCCCATCTGCCAACCCCTCACTCTCTGTCCACTGTGAGGCTGAGCAGGGGTTGGCAGGCCATGAGAATCCTGGACAGTCTGTCTGGCAATTGCTGCCTTGCTCTACAGTGGGCATCTTCTGTCACCCAGAGGGCAATCCCACAGTTGCTGAGGTGGGGTTGAGGGAAAACAATTGTGGCACCTGAGAGTGAGTGAGGATATAGGAGTCACGACAGCTCCCTGGCTAATAATTAAGTGGAAGGACTGAAATACCTTTCAGTGCTGTGCCCCCAGAGGATTCTCAATGCCACATGTGTGAGGTCAACTTGCCCCCTGACCCTGTGGAAAGACAGCATTGATCAAGAATCCCACGGCTCTCAGGATCTGTTGTGAATCTCACCAAAACATTGAGGACATTGGTGACTTCCCTGCTGTGTTCAGGAGTGGCAGATTGGCACAATTTTCCCCCAGCCCCCAATCCATGAGGGTCTTCCTGAAGGAGCTGGCAACACTGAGGGACAGAAGTCTGTGCCACCCTCGGTTGGTATGGCCTCTCTGACATTTGCAGCTATATTACAGCATGAATAAGATTATAGATAACACCTTCTTCCATGGTATGTTTGGTTCTATGCCACTGCTTAACGTCACACAGGCCGTGGACTGGGCACATCCTAAGTTGCAATATTTTCTCTGGAACCCCTTGTAGTTGTTGAGTTGGGATCCACTCCTGGTTGTGTTCCACACTCTGTGAGTTGCTGTCCTGGTGTGCTGGAGCTAGCAGTGGGCACACTCGACACATCTTGCCTGCCTGAAGTGAGCGACAAATAAAAAAATGGCAGCAATGACCTGGTCAGCACAGTCTTTGAAGAGCCTGCCCATGTCCTAAGCACTTTTACCAATGGAAATCCTGAGCTGGGGGTGGGCCATGCACATCTAGCTTAACGTTTGAGCTGGCTGCAGAGACATCTTCATGTTGTCACAGCTACACCTGTGGTGACTCACACACTGACTTTAGAACTAAAAGCCACCACCCTGCACTCTCAGGCATCTTTCACTTTCTATCTATCACCCTTGTCCCTCACTCCACCACTATCACCTTGCCTCTGTGAAGCTTAAGTTAACTCCCATTACCTGTGACCAACTAATATTCATCCTCATGCTTTGAGTCTACCAGCATTGGTGCAAATATAACCGCAAAGGTACTTTTAGATCTGATAGTGTCATGTTTCCATGAGGATGTATGGCATCTCGATGGTATTGGAAAGAATGATTGACTTTGATTTTCTGCCAATTTAATAACTAACCTGCGTCCTGCTGTTGGGAAGCAGAGGATTTGTCTGCTGCTCAGTTAAGGTGCCTCTGAACACCTTGTTTCCATTGAAGACAAAAAATGCTGGAGATCGCAGTTGGTCAGGCAGCATCCATGGAGAGAAAGCAGGCTAATGTTTCGAGTCTAGATGACTTTTCATCAGAGCTGAAGTCCTCCTACCTTGTTTCCCACCCCTGAGAACTTCACAAGATGCCTTCTGACGTTTTCAATCTTTGTCACTTTATTTACAAATTTAAGTCCAATTTATGTGATTTCAGTTCTGAAGAACAGTCACATTGGACTTGAAAAGTCCGTTCCTATCTCCTCAGATGTTGCCAGACCTGCGGACTTTCTCCAGCTCTTCCTGTTTTTATTTGAGATTTCCAGCATCTACAGTATTTTGCTTTTATATAAAGGTTCTTTATGGTTCTCAAAGCTTTTTCTAGTTCTAAATAAGCTAATTTAACACTAAATAAGTAATTATCCAATTGGAGTCCTATGTCTTGCAGAAACTTCCCGTCATGTATTTCCAGTTAGCTATTTTCTCATACATTCACTTGGCCCATTGCTCCTCCAAACCATTTAAGAATGATATGCAACATTAAATTTTCAGATAAAACTTCATTTTTCAGAGAGACCATTAGTCAGGGACAGTGAGTCACCCTTCCCTAAGACTCTATCACAAGCTGAAATAGTTTTTCTGTATCTAGTCTATCTGTTTTTTTTAATAAATCCCAGAGATCTCAATCAAATCACCCCTGAGGAAATGCAAGTCCAGCTTCAATATTTCTTCAGTATACTTTTGCTCAGTTAATATTCTAAGGAATCAGTGTGTGCTGGGTAATGTTCTCTCTAAGCTGCAAAGCCCTTGTCGTGCCTATACCTTGCCAAGTCACTCACTTTGGGTCATTCCAGCTGCAGACCTCAGAGCACAGCAGCTGGAGGATCTGCAGGGAGAGTAGGCACTAGCTACATGCTCCCATCGACATCCAGCCTTTTCTCAACTCAACAAAAAATAATCACACCAATCCTTTTTCTGTCAAAAATGAATCTTGCACTTTCTTGCAAGGAATTTAATCTGTCACAGTTCTGGCCACACATGCATCGATAAACTGTGATTAGTGTAGTCCCTCAGGGACCCATGCTGGCTCCACATTTATTTACGAAATATTAATGACTTGGATGAGGAAAGTGAATGTATGATGACCAGAATTGCAAAAATATTTGGAAAAGCAAGTGATGAGGATGATATAAAGTATCTGCGCGGGATAAGGGCAGGTTTAGTGAGCGTAAAAACTTGGCGGAATATAATATGGGAAAATGTGAGGTTATGCATTTTGGGAGGAACAATAGAGAAGCTGAAAATTAATCAAATGAAGAAAGTCTGCAGAAAGCTATGGAACAGAGGGATTTGTGAATGCTTGTGCATGAATCACAAATCTAGTGCCCAAATTCAATGCAACATTTGCCTTTATTTCAAAGGAAATGGAATACAAAAGTAGGGGTATTTTGCTTAAACTACACAAGGCATCAGTCAGATCAAAGCTGGAACAGTTTGGGTCCCCTCATCTAAGGCATTTGAGACAGTCTGAATATAGAAAAATGAGGTGATCACATTGAAATACAGACAATTCTCAGGGGACTTGAGAGGGTAGATGTAGAAAGGTTGTTTCCCTTTGAGGGAGAGACCAGGACCAGTGGGTAAAATCTCAGAGTTAGGAGTTACACATTTAAAACAGAGATGAAGTGGAATTTCTTCTCTCAGAGGGTAATGAGTCTGTGAAATTATTTACTGCCAAGGCCCATTGAGAGCTGGGTCATTAAGTATATTCAAGATTGAAATAGACAGATTTATAATCATGAAGGGAATCAAGAGTTATGACAAAATGGTAGGAAAGTGGAATTGAGGATTATCAGATCAACCATGATATCAGTGAATGGCATCACAGACTCAGTGAATGGTCTACTTCAGCTCCTGTGTCTTACAGTCCCTCTTACAATACCACTAGACCTTGATCTGTAAACTTGAAAGTGGACTCTCTATGTATTGTTTAATGAATGAATAAATACTGAGCACTGCTGTTGTTCCAGTGCATGTTCATGTCCAGTTACTGTTTGAGGACCATGGCTTGTTAGTTTATGGGTATGATTGCTGTTGTTGACTGACTAAGAAGCAAGAGATCAAACCCCTCAGGAATCACGAGCCTTAATAGATTGTGAACACATATAAAGAAACTTCTCAAACACCTTCTGGAAGTCTCCATCTGTAAACATTTCCCTATCAATTTCTTTAACTCCTTAAACGATTTCAATCTAATTCATTAAACATTACCTACCCTTTACAAACTCATGTTGATTCTAATCATCTCAACTTTATTTCCAAGTGTTGATTCATTCTACCATTAAACCTGGATTTTAATTCCCCACAGCAGATGCTGAACCGACACATTTTACAATTTGTTGGTCTCTCTCACCCAACTTACTTAAATAATAGGATTACATGTACAGTTTTCTAATATAAGGGAGCAATTTATGAATCAGGAGAACTTTGGAAGATTATAATGAAGACGTCTGCAATTTAATCACCTACTTCCTTCAAAACCCTTGGAAACAGTCAGACTGTGGACTTCCGTGAGGCTTTCAGTGCCATTTTTGTGTAATACTTTATCTTCAGTTTGAATTTCTCTGGACTGACAGACAAATTATTTTCTTGATCTGTTGAGAATACTGACACAAAGTAATTATTCAAAAGCCTGCCATTTCCTTATTCACATCTGTAATATTGCCTCCATCTGTTTCAAATAGCCCATATTACCCTCCACTGCCCTTTCTCTTACAATATAATTGCATAAACCTTTTGGGTTAATTTTGATATCCCTCATAGGGTTTGTTTCTTTTTGCCCTTTCTGCAACATGACAATCTTTATCTTCTGCTGCTGTTCTTTATATCTCTCCCAAGGCCCTGCAGCTACCTTATCCTTGAATATTGACATTCATTTTCTTTTAGTTTTATGTGTTATCTCTGACATGTTTTGCAGTTTCATTTGGTAGTTAGAGCTTTCTCCCCGAGGGCCAATGCAGATTCTGCATGAAACTGTGTTCTTCCTTTTATTACCTCCCACTTCCATCTGCAGTTTTACCTGCAAATTGTTTTGACCAGTATGTTGTATCTGTCTCAGCTTGTTAGATTTAAATCTGAAATCTCAAAAACTCTATGTTTCTCCTTTACAGACCTAAGTTTGAACTTGATCGTATTACTAGGTAAATGTTCCTTTGCTGCTAGATTATTAGGTTAGTCCGACTCATTGCTTATATATGCTTTGTTATGTATCTACCTGAGAATGCAAAGGGCCGTACCAGTATCAGGTGTATGGTGACAACAGCTCACATTTATGTAGTACCTTCAGCACAATAAAATATCTAAAGGTAAATTCATAAGACCATTGTCAAACAGCATCTGACTTTGGGACAGCATGGCGGCTCAGTGGTTAGCACTGCTACCGCACAGTGTCGAGGACCCGGCTTCAATTACAGCTTCAGGCAACTGTCTGCATGGAGTTTGCACATTCTTCCTGTGTGGGTTTCCTCCAGATGCTCTGCTTTCTCCCATAGCCCAAAGATATACAGGCTAGGTGAGTTGGCCATGCTAAATTGCCTGTAGTGTTCAAAGGGCAAAAGAAAATTGCAGTACAGAAACAGGACTTTTGGCCCTCCAAGCCTGCACCAATTGAGATCCTCTGTCTAAACCTATCATCTATTTTCTAAGGGTCTGTATCCCTTTGCTCCCTGCCCATCCATGTACCTGTCCAGATACATCTTAAAAGACACTATCGTGTCTGCATTTACCACCTCCGCTGGCAACGTGTTCCAGCCACCCACCATCCTCTGCGCAAAGAACATTCCACGCACATCTCCCTTAAACTTTCCTCCTCTCACTTTGAACGCATGACCCCTAGTAATTGACTCCCCCACTCTGGGGAAAAGCTTCATGTTATGCACCTTGTCTATACCCTTTATGATTTTGTAGACCTCAATCAGGACCCCCTCAATCTCCGTCTTTCTAATGAAAATAATCCTACATCTTCATAGCTAGCACCCTCCATACCAGGCAACAACCTGGTGAACCTCCTCTGCACCCTCTCCAAAGCATCCACATCCTTTTGGTAATGTGCCGAGCAGAACTGTACACAGTACTCTAAATGCGGCCGAACCAAAGTCTTATGCAACTGTAACATGATCTGCCAACTCTTGTACTCAATACCCCATCCGATGAAGGAAAGCATGCCATATGCCTTCTTGACCACTCAATTGGCCTGTGTTGCCACCTTCAGGGAACAATGGACCTGAACACCCAGATCTCTCTGAACATCAATTTTCCCCAGGACTTTTCCATTTACTGTATAGTTTGCTCTTGAATTTGATCTTCCAAAATGCATCACCTCGCATTTGCCCGGATTGAATTCCATCAGCCATTTATCTGCCCAACTCTCCGGTCTTTCTATATTCTGCTGTAATTTCTGACAGTCCCCTTCACTATCTGCTACTCTACCAATCTTAGTGTCATCTGCAAACTTGCTGATCAGACCACCTACACCTTCCTCCAAATCATTTACGTATATCACAAACAACAGTGGTCCCAGCACAGATCCTTGCGGAACACCACTGGTTACAGGTCTCCAATTTGAGAAACTCCCTTCTACTGCTACCCTCTTTCTCCTGTTGCCCAGCCAGTTTTTTTATCTATTCAGCTAGCACACCCTGGACCCCATGCAACTTCACTTTCTCCATCAGCCTGCCATGGGGAACCTTATCAAACGCCTTACTGACGTCCATGTATATGACATCTACAGCCTTTCCCTCATCAATCAACGTTGTCACGTCCTCAAAGAATTCTATTAAGTTGGTAAGACATGACCTTCCCTGCACAAGACCATGCTGCCTATCACTGATAAGCCCATTTTCTTCCAAATGGGAATAGATCCTATCCCTCAGTGTCTTCTTCAGTAGTTTTCCAACCACTGACGTCAGGCTCACCGGTTGATAATTACCTGGATGATCCTTGCTACCCTTCTTAAACACGGGGACCACATTAATAATTCTCCAGTCCTCCAGGACCTCACCCGTGTTTAAGGATGCTGCAAGGATATCTGTTAAGACCCCGGCTATTTCCTCTCTCGCTTCCCTCAATAACCTAGGATAGATCCCATCCTGACCTGGGGATTTGTCCATTTTAATGCCTTTTAGGATACCCAACACTTCCTCCCTCCTTATGCCAAGCTGACCTAGCATAATCAAATATCTATCCCGAACCTCAACATCCGTCATTCTCAGGGATGTGTAGATTAGGTGGGTTACAGGCGAATGGGTCTGGTTGGGATGCTCTGAGGGTTAGTGTGGATTTGTTGTGCCAAAGGGCCTGTTTCCACACAGTAGGGGTTCTGTGATCCCATGATGAAGGCACACAAGGAGATATGAGGACAGATGACCAAAATGTGGTCAAAGGAATGCTTTAAGAGAGACAGATACATTTACAGGTGGGAGTTCCAGACCTCACCTGAAGGCACAGAAAGGTGGAGCGATTAAAATCAGTGCCAGACCAAAGCTGTGACTACCTGCAGGAGCACTGATGTTTCAGGGCAGCAGGGAGTTACAGAGATTAAGGAGGATGATACCATGGTGAGATTTGAAAATAGGGAGGAGAATTTTAAAATCAAGCCTCTTGTCATGACTACCAGGAGTGTTCGCCACGTGCTCAGTGAACTTTTGATTATGATAGCTCTTGCAGGCCCTTATTACTTTGTAATGGTTCCTGCTTAGGCAGATCAGGAGGCAAGCTTTTGTTCAAACTGGTTAAAAGTTATTTTACTGTGAATTATTACAGAGGTCTCCGTTGTGTTGAAGAGATAAAGTCATGAACAAGAAATTGCAGATATCAAGGTTAAACTCAGGGTAGACAAGATAGCTGAATATTCACAAGTCAAAAGTCCACTTATAGAGGAATTGAAGAGTTTAACATTTGTGGTCCTGCAGCTGTGGCATGTTCTTACTCAGGTAGACCAACAGAACAGCAGATGTGGGGTTACTAAGTGTAGAGCTGGATGAACACAGCAGGCCAAGCAGCATCAGAGGAGCAGGCAGGCTGACGTATTGGGCCTAGACCCTTCTTCAGAGTTACTTGCTATCCAAGAATTCTGTGGTTTCAACACTTCCACACCGCTTGGTGTTGCTTTCATAGAACACTGTTTGGCTTCTGTCTCCCTTTGTTCTTTGTTATCCCATAGTTGAACCATCCCCTGAGACTAGTTCTCAAAGCTTTCTCATGGAGATCCATAAACTGACTGTTCTAAGACAGATTTCTCTATACAGTTCAAAAGTTGGTGTGCTGATTTCGGGCTCCACAAAGCAAAGAAATCAATGTTGAACATCTTTGAAGAATTTCCTCTTGGCTGCTGTTTCTGTCCAAAATTTGAATTCTCACACCTCCATTGTCTGTTTTCAACTTTCTGGTTTTCAAAAGTTCTTATGTTTCTGGGCATGTCCCTCTGCAATCCACTACGGCTAGCATCTATACAGTGAGGTGACTTGTAGCAGCCCTGTTGTTTTGAATCTTACGTCTGGTTGGTGTCAGATTAATTTTTTTCATATGAAAACTTATAATTGTCACAGGCCCTCAGTGTTTGATAGTACTGCTCAACTGGAATCAGTGTAGGTCAATGAAAACAGGGCTGAGTGGAGATGAATGAAGGTCAAAATATGACAGCAGAGTTTTAGATGTGTTCATTGCTTGTGGAGAGTGAGAGAGATTTTGGTGACCAAAACATTCAAACAGTCAAGTCCACAGGACAGTGTGGTACTCCATCAGTACTGCACTAGCGTGGTCAGCTTGGAATATGTGAGGCTTGACCTCATAAAGTTCTGATCCAGAGGTCAATCAGAGCCCAAAATTCTGCAAAACCTCCCTTGCACCATTTTGTTGAAATTCAGAAGTAATCATTGTTTGTTGTCTCTATGTAAATGCTTCAAATCTGAAAATGATCATCGCAAATAGATTCTTTTTCTTCTCAATGTCGTCCCTGCTGCTGTAAAATGAGAAATTTTCAGATAAAGCTTTACACAGACAAAGAGGCAGTGAATTTCAATCTGAAAAAGCAAACAATTTGGATGAAACAAACTCTATTTAGTGGTGGCAGCGGGCTGTAATTTCATACCAAGAAACGGTTTAATGATTGCAGCAGCACCAGCATCAGAACAGGGAACAGAGAGCCATGAGAAAATATTCCAGCTTAAAACTGCTCCTGATTCCTGTCACCGCTCCACCAACTCCAGAAAACCCAATCCCCAGTTCTGTCAAACTCCAAACCACTTGCTCACAGACAAATAGGTAAAGACCATATCACTGGATAATTCCAGAACCCTTAGTCAAATTCTCAGGTCATCCAGCAGCTGGTGGAATTTAAATTTAATCAATGAATCTGACTTTCAGAGTGAGTCTAACAGTGACTACAAAATGACTGCCGATTATTGTAAAATGGTTAACTGCCATCTTTTACTGCTCTGGCCCACATGTGACTCCAGACTCGCAACAATGTGCGTGACTTTTAGCTGTCCTCTGAAGTGGCCTAGCAAGCCACTCAGTTGTACCAAACATCTACAAAAGCTGATAAGGGAATGACACTGGCTAGATGACATAGCATTGACCAAACCACCAAAATGATAACTTGCAAACCCAGCTCTCTCAACCCTGCACAGTCTTCCTAACTAACTACTCAGGTTATGTTTTACAAAATTTAGGAGCATAGTCCTACAGATTAGTAAAGCAAAAATCTAGAGTGGTCATACCCATGAAGTCATACCTTACTGACATCATCATCACCACTCCTTGATGTGTACTGTCCCATCAGCAGGACAGATCCAGCAGACATGGCGGCAGAATGCTATACAGTTCAGAAAGACCTATTCTGTGAGTCTTCAAAATTGACTCCAGACCCCGTGCAGTCTCATGGCTTCAGGTCAAACATGTACAATGAGGCCTGTTGCTGGTTTACATCTATCACTCCCTCTTGGTTGATGAATTGGTGCACCTCCATGTTGAACAACGCTTTGAGGAAGTGCAGAGGGTAACAGACTATACTCTGGGTGGGTGATTTCAATATCCTCCACAAAACAGTGGTTCAGACGCACAAATACTGACCAAACTGGTTGGGCCCTTTGGGGCGGCACGGTGGCTCAGTGGTTAGCACTGCTGCCTCATAGTGCCAGGGACCTGGGTTCGATTCCACCCTCAGGCGACTGTCTGTGTGGAGTTTGCACATTCTCCCTGTGTCTGTGTGGGTTTCCTCCGGGTGCTCCGGTTTCTGCTCACAGTCCAAAGATGTGCAGGCTAGGTGGATTGGTCATGCTAAATTGCCTGTAGTGTTCAGGGATGAGTAGCTTAGGTGGGTTATAGGGGGATGGGTCTGGGTGGTATGCACTGACAGGCAGTGTGGACTTGTTGGGCTGAAGGGCCTGTTTCCACCCTGTAGGGATTCTATGGTGACATAGCTGCTAGACTGCATCAGTGGCAAGTAGTGAGGGAACCAACAATAGGGAAAAACATACTTAACCACATCCTTACCATTCTGCCTGCTGTAGATGCATCTGTCCATGATAATATTGGTAGGTATGAGCATCACAGAGCCCTTGGAGAGATAAAGCTCCATACTTGCTTACAGTCCGACTTTTTTTTACTCATTCACAGGATGAGGGTTTCACTGGCTAAGCTAACATTTATTACCCACTCTGAATTACCCTGGGAAAGGCAGTGGTGAACCTCTTTCTTGAACTCCTGCAGTTTGTTTGGTGTAGCATCATCCATTCTGCTGTTAGAAAGAAAGTTCTAGAATCTTGACCCAATGACAGTGAAGAAACAGTGAAGATATGTTTCCAAGCCATGATAGTGTGTGGCTTAGAGGGGAACTTGCAGGTGGTGGTGTTCTCATATATCTGTTCCTTTTGTCCATCTCCATAGTGGTGGTTATGGGTTTGGAAGGTGCTGTCTAAGGATCTTTGGTGAATTTCTGCAGTGCATCTTGTAGCTGGTACACACTGTTGCAACTGAGTGTCAGGGCTGGTGGGAGTGGATGTGGTGCCAATCATGTGGACTGCTTTGTCCTGGATGGTGTTAAGTTCTTGAGTGTTGTTGGAGCTGCACTCAGCCAGGCAAATGGGGAGAATTTCATCACAGATAATGGGAACTGCAGATGCTGGAGAATCCAAGATAACAAAGTGTGGGGCTGGATGAACACAGCAGGTCAAGCTTTTGTGCTCCTAAGGTGCTGCTTGGCCTGCTGTTTTCATCCAGCTCTACACTTTGTTATCTTGGATTCCATCACACTCCTGATTTGTGCCTTGTAAATGGTGGACAGGCTTTGTGGAGTCAGGAGGTGAGTTACTCGCTGTGATATTCCAAGCCCCTGACCTGCTCTTGCAACCATTGCAATTATGTGGCTACCTCAGTTCAGTTTCTGTCAATGGTAATCCCCAGGGTTGTATTATTTGAGTACTTGTTTATTATTACATTTAAAAAGCAATTACTTTAAATTAATAAATTTATTATTGGCGTGTGCGGAAGATGGAATTCCCTAGTTGCTCTGAGAATGCATTGGCAGACTTTCCCTTTGAATTATTAATTATCCACATGGTGTCATGGCTCCAGAGTGATACAGACCTTGCAACAAATGAGATAAACCATTTGGCCCATAGTCTATACTAGTGTTAATGCCTCAAACCAGCATTCTCCCAACTCGCTTCATCTCACGCTATCAGCATATCCTTCTGCTCCTCCCTCCATTACATTTGCCCATGTACACTTTTGAAAATGGCAGGTCAAGTTAAGAAAGTTGTTAGAAGGCTATTTGCTATGATTGGGCTTATTCATAGAGGAATAGAATGTTAAAATGAGGAAGGTATGTCAATCTATTATTGAAGAATCCCATTATTAAACTATTGGTGCATTAGCTTCGGATGAAATATTGAGCCAGCTCTGGTCACCACACTTTGGGAATGACAATGGATAGAGAGCCGGTGAGGTTTAGAGAGACCAGAGAAATTAGAATTTTCTCCTCAGAACAGAGAAGCTGGATGTGAGTTTGCTTGCTGAGCTGGAAGGTTAGTTTTCAGACGTTTCGTCACCATTCTAGGTAACATCATCAGTGAGCCTCCGACGAAGCGCTGGTGTTATGTCCCGCTTTCTATTTATCTGGTTAGGTTTCCTTGGGTTGGTGATGTCATTTCCTGTTCTTTTTCTCAGGGGATGGTACATTGGCTCCAAATCAATGTGTTTGTTGATGGAGTTCCGGTTGGAATGCCATGCTTCTAGGAATTCTCATGCATGCCTCTGTTTGGCTTGTCCTAGGATGGATGTGGTGTCCCAATCAAAGTGGTGTCCTTCCTTATCTGTATGTAAGGATACGAGTGAATAGGACAAGCCAAACAGAGACATGCACGAGAATTCCTAGAAGCATGGCATTCCAACCGGAACTCCATCAACAAACACATTGATTTGGAGCCAATCTACCATCCCCTGAGAAAAAGAACAGGAAATGACATCACCAACCCAAGGAAACCTAACCAGATAAATAGAAAGCGGGACATAACACCAGTGCTTCATGGAGGCTCACTGATGATGTTACCTAGAATGGTGACGAAACGTCTGAAAACTAACCTTCCAGCTCAGCGAGCAAACTCACATCGAGAACCTCAACCTGAGCTACAAATCTTCTCAAAACAGAGAAGCTGCGTGGGAGATGTATTGGAGGGATTCAAAATTAAGCTGTTTTTCGGGAGTGTGAATAAAAAGGTTCTTTTCATAGAAGGGTGACTAGTAACTAGCGAACACAGGCTAAAAACTATTGGCAAGAGTGAGAGGAGACATGAGAAAACATTTGTCCAGAGTGTGTTGTTCTGATCTGGAATGTGCTTTGTGAAAGGATCAGGTAAAATGAGTACCTTTCAGAAGGGAATTGTCATGATATATCTCTCAGGTCTCTACGAAGACTGCAAGGGATTGAGGCTGATTGAATAACTCTTTCAATGAGCTAGCACAGGAAATGATGGGTTACATTGCTACTTTTCTTGCTGCATCATTCTGTCTAAATCTACCAATGTGCAGTAATCCCTATAGACAACTATAACTTTCAAGAAGAGATTTGATCTTCCAGTCAATAGCTGAAAGAATAGCATGACGAAATTACAACAAATGACTGAAAAAGACAGTATTGACTAAACATGATTCCACCTTATGTGGGTAACATAGTTTAAACTGTAAGTAGTAACATTTCTCTTATATAGTATCTCTTTATTCAATTACACTTTTTAACAAAGCATCCACAATTCATCCTGCTGCTAATGCATTTCCCGGTTTCATGGAGCAGTACATTTGAATGACTGTTTCTAGGCACTTCCTCAGTTTCTGAAATCCACCAGCAGCAGTAAAATGTGTTCTGAAGATCTTCTTCTCTCTGGTTGTGCCAGGAAACCTTTCTCCAAATCTGTAATTGACTGCAGGAAGCATCACGTTAACCAGAGACCACCCTCTCTTGCATCTGGCAGTGACAGCTCACAAATCCAAGCAACATACATCTCCTCTGGCCACCCAGAATTAAACTGCTGTCTGTTCTGGATATTGATTGATTTATAATGAAGCTTGTAACCACACCCCAATAACAGCCGTTCTCGGCCTGTTTTCCCGATCTTTAACGTTTTTTTCTGGTGGTGTTTTAGCAGAATAGCAGGCAACCCCCAGTGAAAAGTCACTTCAGCCTTCTTCCCTTAGTCCAACAGCTGTTTGCAGCTGCCACTTCAGAAAAGGAGATTGGGAGTTATACACACATACATACACATATACACACAAGGCACACAGATACACAATGCATACACACACACGTATCCCACACACACACAAAGTCCTACTCACTCTCTCAGACACAAACACACACACAGACAGACAGACACAAACACACACACAGACACACATCATCACTGTTTGTTCTAAAAGTTCAGAGGGGGTTAGAACATAGAACATAGAACATAGAACAGTACAGCACAGAACAGGCCCTTCAGCCCATGATGTTGTGTCGACGATTGATCTCATGTATGCACCCTCAAATTTCTGTGACCATACGCATGTCCAGCAGTCTCTTAAACGTCCCCAATGACCTTGCTTCCACAACTGCTGCTGGCAACGCATTCCATGCTCTCACAACTCTCTGTGTAAAGAACCCGCCTCTGACATCCCCCTATACTTTCCTCCAACCAGCTTAAAACTATGACTCCTCGTGTTAGCCATTTCTGCCCTGGGAAATAGTCTCTGACTATCAACTCTATCTATGCCTCTCATTATCTTGTATACCTCAATTAGGTCCCCTCTCCTCCTCCTTTTCTCCAATGAAAAAAGTCCTTGCTCAGTCAACCTCTCTTCATAAAATAAGCCCTCCAGTCCAGGCAGCATCCTGGTAAACCTCCTCTGAACCCTCTCCAAAGCATCCACATCTTTCCTATAATAGGGTGACCAGAACTGGACGCAGTATTCCAAGTGCGGTCTAACCAAAGTTTTATAGAGCTGCAACAAGATCTCACGACTCTTAAACTCAATCCCCCTGCTAATGAAAGCCAAAACACCATATGCTTTCTTAACAACCCTGTCCACTTGGGTGGCCATTTTCAGGGATCTATGTATCTGCACACCAAGATCCCTCTGTTCCTCCACACTGCCAAGAATCCTATCCTTAATCCTGTACTCAGCTTTCAAATTCAATCTTCCAAAATGCATCACCTCGCATTTATCCAGGTTGAACTCCATCTGCCACCTCTCAGCCCATCTCTGCATCCTGTCAATGTCCCGCTGCAGTCTACAACAGCCCTCTATACTGTCAATGACACCTCCAACCTTCGTGTCGTCTGCAAACTTGCTGACCCATCCTTCAATCCCCTCATCCAAGTCATTAATAAAAATTACAAACAGTAGAGGCCCAAGGACAGAGCCCTGTGGAACCCCACTCACCACTGACTTCCAGGCAGAATATTTTCCTTCTACTACCGCTCGCTGTCTTCTGTTGGCCACCAATTCTGTATCCAGACAGTTAAGTTCCCCTGTATCCCATTCCTCCTGACCTTCTGAATGAGCCTACCATGGGGAACCTTATCAAATGCCTTGCTGAAGTCCAAATACACCACATCCACAGCTCGACCCTCATCAACTTTTCTAGTCACATCCTCAAAGAACTCGATAAGGTTTGTGAGGCATGACCTGTCCCTCACAAAGCCATGTTGACTGCATTTAATCAAGCCATGCTCTTTCAGATGGTCATAAATCCTATCCCTCAGAATCCTTTCTAACGCCTTGCAGACGACAGACGAGAGACTTACTGGTCTGTAATTGCTGGGGATTTCCCTATTTCCTTTCTTGAAGAGAGGAATTACATTTGCCTCTCTCCAGTCCTCAGGTACGACTCTGGTGGAGAGCAAGGATGCAAAGATCTTTGCAAGTGGCGAAGCAATTGCATTTCTCGTTTCCCAAAGCAGCCAAGGACAAATCTGGTCTGGGCCTGGCGACTTGTCAATCTTGATGTTTGACAAAATTTTCAGCACATCAGCTTCCTCTATCTCTATCCATTCCAGCATGCACACCTGCTCTTCAAAGGTTTCATTCACTACAAAGTTCGTTTCTTTCGTAAAGACAGAAACAAAAAACTCATTTAGGGCCTCCCCTACCTCCTCAGACTCCACACACAAGTTCCCTATGCTATCTCTGATCGGCCCTACTCTTTCTTTGACCATTCTCTTATTCCTCACATAAGTGTAAAATGCCTTTGTGTTCTCCCTGTGGGTTGGACCACAATTCTATAGAAGTTATAGTCTTCAAGGCCATCACAACTACTATTAATGCTGTGTGACTCCAGCTAACACTGTCAATCCCTAGGAACGGTCACATGTAATTCCTCAGTAAAAGTGGTAACTGCAGCTTGATGGAACCCTTACCTGATGCAATAGATTATGGATTTAAGACCTGGTCCATAACAATTTGACTGACACTCTCTGATGCAGCATTGAAGGAGTGTTTCCGTGTTGAAGATGCCATTTTCAGATGCAGTGATAAATCAAACCTCTGTTTGATCTCTCAGATGGATTCAAACATTCCATTGTGACGAGCTGAATGGTTCTTGTCAGTAAACCAGACAGTGTTTATTCCTCCACCAACATCAGAATAATATCTGGTCATTATTACACTGTTTTTTTTGTGGGAGCTTGCTGTCCGTAGGTTGTAACAGTGATTACACATTAAACATACTTCATTAACCATGAAATGCATTGAGATGTTGTGAAAGGCAAAATATAGATGCCAGTCCATCTTTAAAATGACAATATCATTCATGCCCTCATGTTGTGATCGTAATTATGATTATTACAGAGATTCATTCTGCAATATTCCAGAAGCAAGTTCCTGGCATTTCCTTTTATTATTTAATTTTGTTATTATTTTAATATTTCACAGGGAATCCTTATTTATTGTTATAGGTGTAAGACAGAGGCATTTCAGTAGTGGTAGTGGTGAGTATTTATTTAAATGTCCCTTCTTGCTGGAATTGCGTTGAAATTGTTCAGCTCTTATGTGTCAACCTACTACTGAAACTCTATGTTGACTGCCTCCACATTGCTCACCAGCCAGGATTAACTGCTTCAGTCTCAGCTGGATGGTCTGAATACTGCAGGTAAATCTGGTGAAGCTGTGTCAGATCTGCCAGTAGCAGGGCCACGGAAGTGAAGTAGATTTAAAACTGGACCTAGATCTCCTGGTTCAACTAGCAATAACTCTCCTCAAAGTTCAATGTGCATTAACCGACTGACCTTCTGAAGAACTTCTGTTCCATTAGGTGTTTGCCCGAGTGACTCATAGGAATTACACTTCTCTGGTGAGATTGACATGTTATGTTGCAGAAGGGAGCACTCAGTCCATTGTGCCCGCACTGGTTCATTAAATAAGCATCAGTACCTAGTACGAGTCTCTTGCTTTCTACCCCTACCCTTAACATTATTTTTATCCAAATAACTTTCCTTGCCTCAATTGAACCTGTCTCCAGCACATTTCCAGGCAGTCAATTCCACAACCTAACTATTGCTGAGTGAACAAGTTTTTCTCACTTTAGTTGCAGATCTTTAAATATCTGCTCTCATGAGCTTGTTTCTTTATGAGCAGGAATAGCTTCTCCCTATCTACTCTCTCCAGTAGATAGGCTTTGTAAACCTCTGTCAGATCTCCTCTTAGCTGTCTTCTCTCCAAGGTGAGCAGTTCTAACTTCTTCAATTCATCCTCACAGCTGAACTTCTAAAACCATTCCTGTAAATCACTTCTGCACTCTCTCTAACACAAGCACATGTTTTGGTTTGATTTGATTTGATTTATTATTGTCACATGTGCCTAGGTACAGTGTCAAGTTCTGTTCTGCATGCAGCACAGGTAGGTCATACCTTACAAAGTGCATAAGGGTAATAGAACAAAATAAGGAAAACAAAGATGCAGCTGCAGAGAAGGTGCACAAAGAGCAAGATCAACATTAAATGCAATGAGGGGACACCTGCAGAAGGAGCAAGGCTCTGAAAGCTTGTGTTTGTAAACAAACCTGTTGGGCTATAACCTGTGGTTTCTGACCTTGTCCACCCCAATCCAATACTGGCACCTCCACATCAACATTAAATTTGAAATTTGAAAGGTCCATTCAGAAATCTAATAACAGAGCGGGAGAAGCTGTTCTTGAATCTGCTAGTACATGTACATGTTGTTGTATCTTGGAAGAGATTAGAATTGGGGTGGAAGGGGTCCTTGATTATGTTGACTGCCTTTCTGAGACAGCAATAAGTATAGAAGAAGTCAGTGGATGGAAAGTTGGTCTGCGAGAGGGACTGGGCTGTGTTCAGAACTCTCTGTAGTTTCTTGCGGTCCTGGGCGGAGTAGCTGTCATACCAAACCAAGATGTATTCAGATAGAATGCTTTCTATGTGCATCTATAAAAATTGGTAAGAGTCGTTACGGGCATGCCAAATTTCCTTTACCTCCTGAGGTAGTAGAGCTGTGGTTGTGCTTTCTTGACCATTGTATCAATATGGAAGCCCCAGAACAGATTGTTGGTGATCATCATTCCCAGCAACTAGACCCTCTCAACCATCTCCACTACAGCTCCATTGATGTAGATAGGGTGTGTCCCCCTCCTTGCTTCCTGAAGTCAATGACAGTTCTTCCATTTTGCTGATGTTGGGGGAGATATTGTTATCTCTAAACTCCAGCACCAAGCACTCTACCTTTCCTATAACATCGCACCCATAACCATACACAATACTCCAGCTGAGGTGTAACACATATCTTATGGAAATTCTTCACTGGTCAGGTGAAACCTAACACACAGGAAGATGGTCGTGATTGTTGGAGGTCAGCTCCAGGACATCTCTGTAGGAGTTCCTCAGGGTAGTGTCCTCAGCCCACCATCTTCAGCTGCTTCATCAATGACCTTTCCTCCATCATAGGGTCAGAAGTGGGGATGTTCACTGATAATTGTAAAAAGTTCACCATATTTGACTTCTCAGATACTGAAGTAGCCCATGTCCAATGCAGCAAAGTCTGGACAATATCCATGTTTTGGCTGACAAGGGGCAAGTAATATTTGCACCATGCAAATGCCAAGCAATGACAATTTTGAATGAGAGAAAATCTAATCCTTGACATTCAATGGTATCACTGAATCTCTCTCCATCCTGGGTATTACCAACCAAATTAGACTTGTCATATAACTGCAATGTGGCTACAGTGGCTACAAGGGCTCATAAGAGGTTAGGCATCCTGCAGCAATTAACTCACCTCTTGACTCCCCAAAGCCTGCCCACCATTTACAAGGCACAAATCATCCGTGTGATGGATAACCGTTCATTTGCCTGGATGGGAACATTCAAGAAACCTGACAGTATCCAAGACAAAGCAGCCTACTTGTTTTGCATCAGACCCACAAATATTCAGACTATCTAGCCCTGATGCCCAGTAGTGGCAGTGTGTACCACAAGGTGCTCTGCTGAAAATCGTGAAGGCTGCTTACACAGTACCCTCCAAACCCATGACCACTTCCATCTGGAAGGACAAGGGTAGCAGCTACATGGGAACATTACCATCTGCAAGTTCCTGTCCAAGCCACTCACCATCCTGACTTGGAAATGTATCGCTGTTCTTCCACTGTAACTGGGTCAGAATCTAGGAACTCCCTCCCTAACAGCATTTTGGGTTTACCAACAGCAGATAGAGCACAGCAATTCAAGGAGGTAGCTCACCACCACCTTCTCAAAGACAACTAGTTTTGGGGTTAATAAGTACTGGCCCAGCAGCAATGCCCACATTTTACGATTGAATTAAAACAAAATGCCCTTGTTTGCAAATCATTTGAAGTGTTGGGAGTTCTTTGACTTCAGGAGTGTTCTCACTTGGTCCCAGAGTGCACTCCTACAAATGTGTCAAGGACTAGTATTCATTGCAAATAAAACAATTATTTTCCTGTCAGGATCACAGTGCTGATTTCAAATTCCTTTCCATCGCTAATATTTAAATATTTCTGATGACTCACTGTGAAGGTAGAGGTAGAGACTGCCTGTAATCAGAACAATCTGCTCAGTCTTAATGAATCACTGACCTACAGGGACATTCTGACCTCACTGCATGGCTTGCTAATTTAATCTAACTCTGTGAAAGGAGCTGGATGTTGAGGAGCCGCTCTCACTTGTGCGCCAATGGTGGGAGTACTTGTCTTCAAAGTCATTGTGCTTGAACAGACTTTTATTAATGATCTCAGCGTGGTTCTGGAATGGGTTTTTGTTGCTAATTGCAAAAAACTCAGATTTGCAATAAGTGTTCCTTCTGCTTATTGTGCTCAATGAGAGCTGTGGAACTCTCAGCTTGAGGGATTAATTAGAGAAATAAAAGCTTTTGGCTGCAGAAATATCTTTCAGAACAATGACACATATGGCATAATAACCCTCTGTGGTACTGCAGCTGTTATTCAAGCCATTATTAAAACTCAGACCCGGCACCATCTGAATGTATAATTAAAATTAGAAAGTGCCGTTTTTCTCCTTCTGTATTGTTCTTGAAATGTACTTTCTTTAACATTGGCTTGTTGGAATAAGATATACATTGCTAAATGTTACTTTTCATATGTTTATAATGTTTTTATTATAATGTCAAGTTTGTACAGCTAGTTTTGCTATAATGCACGTTTCTTTAACACGAACCAGCTATAAAGCGATTGATGAATAGTGGAGAGATAATAAGAACTGCAGATGCTGGAGAATCCGAGATAACGAGGTGGAGAGCTGAATGAACGCAGCAGGCCAAGCAGCATCACAAGAGCAGGAAGGCTGATGTTTCAGCCTGGATCCTTCATCAGATAAATTTTCTGATGAAGGGTCCACCCCCGAAACGCCAGCTTTCCTGCTCCTGTAATGCTGCTCGGCCTGCTGCGTTCACCCAGCTCTACACCTTGTTATCAATGATGAATAGTGGATGCTGTCTGGATAATGTGAACTTTCTGCTGGTATATAGTGATTTTCTGTGGCGGTTTCTCTATAACATGGTTTTATGTGGTGATTTTCTACAGTGTGAATTTCAATAGCCCGAGGTCACACAAGAGTGCAGGAGAACTACAACATAAAAAATCTCGACAACATAAAAATAGGTGAGAAGGCCAGTGGTGATGATGATACAAAATGTCTGAAAGAGGGAATAGAGGTTAAGAGAATGGACAAAAACATGGCAGATGGAATATAGTTTAGGGAAATGTGAGGTTATGCACTTTGGCAGGAAGAACAGAGATGAATATTATTTAAACAGAGAAAGATTGCGAAAGCTGGAATGCAGAAGGATTTGAAGTCTCTGCCCATGAACCACAAAATGCTGGTATTCAAGTTCAGCAGGTAATAGGAAAGTTATATTCATTTCAAAGGGAATGGAATATAAAAATAGGGAGGCTATGTTGAAAATTTACAAGACACTAGTTAGACCACCGTTGGAATGCTGTGAACAGTTTCTAAATCCCCTTGAGCTGCAACTTTCTGCAGTCTTTCCCTATTTAAATAATATTCAGTGCCTGTATTCATTCTGCCAAAGTACATAACCTCATATTTCCACATTTTATTCCATGAACTAAGTTTTGCTTACTGCCATCACATATTTATATCCTTCTTTTGTCTCATTGCATTATTCTCCACTATTTTTCCTCTACCTATTATTATAAAATACCCAATGAACATGACCTATGTCTTTCACTGTGTTATCATCATTCATATGGATTTTGCTTCTGTGCTCTGTTAGCTATGTCCCTACTTTTAGCTACTGATATATCATCCCTAATATTTTATTCCTATTATCCCTAATTGCTTTCTTCTTAGATATGGAGAGGGAGTGGGCTTGGAATAGACAACCGGAATTAATCAAGAGTAGAAGGGAGTAAAGAGACAATAGGCAATAAGAGCAGTTTTTCAGCTTGCTTGGAATGCCCTTGAAGGGAAAAGATAATTTCAATTAGAAACAATTGAGATGACCAGCCATTTTAACTGGAAGCTAATTGGGATTTCCAATTGTACAGTTGGCTCCAGGAACTTTTCTGCTGGATTTATCTGAAATTAGTTAGAATTAGGCGGAGGCAGTTGACAATGAGTTGGTTCTTTGAATTAAATCCTGATGTTGTGTTTTAACTGGGAGCGGTTGAGCCCAATTTGTCCCACAGGAGTGTCTCTGCTGTGCTCATTAAGTGACAAGAATTTCTTCAGAAGTGCTTCTCTGGGAACAATCCACTGGACAAATAACCATGCCTCCTTTGCTCAGCAGTGGCTCAAAAGGACAGCGACCAGGGCCAAAGCAAATTTGGGCCTGACCAAAATACATTGGATGCACTTTTTTTCTTCATTTGTGGGATGTGGGTGTCAGTGACTGAACCCAGCATTTATTGCCTGTCCCTGGTTGCCCTTGAGAAGGTGGCTGTGAGCTGTCTTCTGCAGTTCACAAGCGAATAAAAACCGATATAACTGGAGATACAATGGGCTTTTCTCCTACCTCGGATTTACCTTCTGTGAGAAAACCTGCATGGTTCTGCCTCTTAGTCTATAGCCAATCATATACTGAGGTTCTCACCATCCCTTTCATGTCATGGCCTGAACTTTCTTAATGTCGACATTACCCTTTATTTTATATTTTCTTTCCTAATCCTTCATCTTAAAATGTGACATTTCACACTTCTCTGTATCAACCTTAATCTGCCACATATTCAACAGTCCATGACTGTTCCAAATTTTACATCGTTTGCAAAGTTTGTAATTATTCCTTGCATTGGAATGTCTAGCTCATACAGTCATAGAGACCTACAATTTGATAAAGGGCCTTGAGCCCATCGAGTCTGTGCCAGTCAAAACCAACTATCTAACTATTCTAAGAGATAGTAAGAACTGCCAATGCTGGACTCAGAGATAACACAGAGTGGAGCTGAAGGATCACAGTGGGCCAGGCAGCATTAGAGGAGCAGGAAAGTTGATGTTTAGAGTCAGGACCCTTCTTCAGAAATGGGGATGGGTGAGGGGACTGGGAAATAAATAGAGAGGAGGTTTGGGGCTGGGGAAGGTAGATACATGAGATGGTGATGGGTGAGTGCAGGTAGACAGTGGTAGGTATTGGTCAGTGAGGTGGGTGGGGCGGATTGGTGGGAGAGAAGATGGACAGGCTATGTCAGGTCAAAGAGGCAGGATGACAGGGAGGATTGGTCATGGTCAAAATCTCCCCACTCCTGGCCTCATCCCATGACCCCAGTCTGTCCAATCTGACTTCATTACTGAAACTCTCCATCCCCAGGCAACATCCTGGCAAATCTCCTCTACACTCTCTCCAATGCTATCACATCCCTCATGAGAAAGCGGATTCAAGAACTGCACACAATATTCTAGCTGCGGCCTAACCAATGTTTTACACAGTTCCAGCAATAATCTTTCTGCTCTTAAACTTTGTGCATCAACTAATATACACAAAAATCGCATATGCCTTGTAAGCACCTTATCCACCTGTGATAATACTTAAAGGGGCCTGTGTACGTGTGCACCAAGGTGTCTCTGATCCTGGGTGCTTCCCAAGGTCCTAACCTTCATTCAGTATTCCTTTGCATTGTTTTTCCTGCCCAAGTGCATCACCTCACATTTACCCAGCACCAGGCCTCCATCTGGGCCTGATAGAGATGGTTGAACACATATTGCTGCTGAACTGCTCGCCTTATCTTATCCATCGTGGCCTGTTGTTGGAGGTCAGATGCAAGCCTGGTCATGCCTAACTGCTACCGTGTGCTGATAAAACAATGGGTGTCCTGAAATCATTTAAAGTTCCAAGTCACTTCAAAAAGTTGAGTTTTAGTTTGAAAACTTGAACTCACCCCTTGTGAAGGCTGAATTTCTCACCAGTTGCAGGGTTGATGCCTGCCAGGAACCTGGGCAAAGTAGGAGGCTTCTGCTGCCAGTCTAACCAATGTAAGGGACTGCTGCTCACAGAACTTACAGCGAGTTTTAATTCATTGGAATGCCATTTACACACAGCAGTGACTAAGAATGTATGTATCGAGCTTAGTTTAGATTCTTGGGTCACTTTAACCCAGAGTAACCCTTCCCCTGGCCTACCAAATTCCAATAGAAAATCTAATTACTATACCTGATGTCTCAAGTTTAATAGTGCTGGAGAAAATGAGAT